>NC_087187.1:16252309-16259809 GCF_035594125.1 Scylla paramamosain
ATGAAACGATGTTATTAATGTATAAAGTTTCTGGTGATCAGTAATTAAACACTTACATTTCTTTGACAGACAAATTCCAGTAACACACACACACACACACACACACACACACACACACACTACTACTCCTCTTTCTCCTATTGTTCCTTTTCTTCTCGTATTCATGTTTCTCCTCTCATTCCTCTTTCTCCGCAAACTACCTTAACAAAACTAAACAAAAAAATAAAATAAAATAACAGCTCAGGAAAGAACTAGACAAAAGACTGACAACCTGATACCTAACCTAACCTAACCTAACCTAACATATCCAAACTTAACCAAACCTAACCTAGCATAACATGAACTAACGAAACGTATCGGAACCTAACCAAACCTAACTTAAGCTAACTTAACCTAACTTAATATCCTAACCTAAGTTAATTTAACCTAACCTAACCTATCGTAACCTAACCTAAGCTTACACTACCAATCATAACAACTGGAAGGGGGAAAGGGAAGGAGAGAAGGGTGAAGGGGGAAGAGGGGGTTGTGTTTGTGGAGGTATGGGTGAGGGAAGGTATGAGGGGAGGCAACGAAGGCTTGGGGTGGGCTAAATGTTGTTGTTGTTGTTGTTGTTGTTGTTGTTGTTGTTGTTGGTGGTGGTGGTGGTGGTGGTGGTCGTAAGTGTTGTTGTTGTTGTTGTTGTTGTTGTTGTGTTATTATTGATGATGATAATGATGATGCCTTAACGTTATTTTTGTTTACAGACATAAGTTACTCTTACAAACGAACAATAAACAAAACAAACACAAAGAAAATAATAGTTAAGATAACAAGCACAAAATATACAACAAAACAACCTACCATTAACTACGGAAAATCACCATTACCTCATTAACACACTTATGCACACACACACCCACCCACTCACCCACAAACCCACCTACACCGACCCATCCAACACTCACCCGCCCACCTACGAAACCACATACCCCTTAACACACACATCCACCCATCCACTCCACACCCTTCCACACCCACGCAGTACAACGGAGAGGCGGCAATCATGGGAACTGATAAGGAATTGGCCACACCAGCGACAGAGATAACACAACGCCAAAGACCTCACTGATATATTGACGTCTCGTGGTAGAGGGAGGGAGGAGAGAGGAGTGGGAGAGGGAGGGACAGAAGGAAGAAGAAGGGAGAGGAGAAATGGATAGGGGCAGGAGGAATAAATGGGATAAAAGAAAGAGAAGAAAAAGGAGAGAAGGATAAGAGGAGGAGGAATGGATGAAGGGAGAGGGGAGAAGAGGAGGAGGAATGGATGAAGGGAGAGGGAAGAAGGGGGAGGATGAATGGATGGGAGAAAAGGAAGAGGAGAAAAGGAAGGAAAGATAAGAGTAAGAGGAATGGATAGAGGGAGGAGGAATGCATGAAGAAAAGGAAGAAGAGGAAAGGAAGAGGGAAAATTGGAAGAAGAGTATGAATGGAAAGACAGAGAAAGAAGGAATGGATGGAGGACGAAGAAGAGCTAGAAAGAAAGGGAGAGAAGAAAGGGAGGAAGGAATGATGGAGGGAAATGATGGAGGGAGGAGTAATGTATAGGAGGGAAAGGGAAGGATGGATGGATGGAGAAAGGAAGAACTGATGGAGAGAGAGAGAGAGAGAGAGAGAGAGAGAGAGAGAGAGAGAGAGAGAGAGAGAGAGAGAGAGAGAGAGAGAGAGAGAGAGAGACGTACCCAAGCACAAACCATCACATTTCTAGACACAAGTGGACAAGGAAAGTTTGAGGCAGGAAATTTCATTATATCACCCTTCCCTTCCTAGTCATGTCATTATTTCATTTTTCACTTCCACGAATTTCATCATCCGATAAGAAAAGTCGACGAAAAATTAATGATCTACACAACAACATATGATAACGAGACTGAAAATATTAAATTGTTCTACGGAAGACATTTCATATTTGCAATTACTTTTTTTGTGTGTGTTCTTTTGTATTAATCATATTTAGAGACTCAGCTGTTATTTTTTGTATCATGTGTATAGTGTTGTCAATTCTAGCTTTATCTATTTTTATTGAACCATTCATTCTGCAGTATTAGGGAAGTAAAGAAAAGTTTTCATACACAAACTTTTTTTTTTCAGTGTACTACCGTTTATTCATCATATTTTGGAGCAACAGCTGTTTTTTGTTTTGTTTTCATGTATATAGAAAAGTCTGGTATGCCTTTTATCCATCCCTTCGTTCTGCAGCATTGGGCGAGTGAGGCAAAAGAGAGGGAAGGGTTGTGGAAACGACAAAAATAAAGGAAGAAAGACCCAGTTTCCTGTCGCCGCCTGGAGACTTGTCCAGTGTGTAAAAGATGCAAGCGCTACGTGGAAGGGGAGGGCACACACACACACACACACACACACACACACACACACACACACACACACACACACACACACACACACACACACACACAACAGGAAAACAAAGAGCAGCAAAAGAATCGAAAACAAAATTAATGGACACATCATCATTGGCTTACTTCTGCCTCACAAAATTCTCCTCTTCCTCCTCCTCTTCTGTCCTCCTCCTCCTCCATGTGTCCTCCTCCTCCTCCTCCTCCTCCTCCTCCTCCTCCTCCTCCTCTTCCTCCTCCTCCAGTTCCATTTTCCCGAGAACATTTCGTATAACTAATGGATAAAAAAGGGAGAAACAAAGAAGCAGACGAGAATTGACGCAATTTTTAGTACTGGGAAAAAGGGACAGAGGGAGGGTGGGCGAGGGGAGGGGCGGCCAGAACGTGAGGGGGTGAGGGGGAGATAATGAGGGGAAACACGAGTGGAAAAAGGACGTTAGGGAAAAAAGGAAAGATCTGAATAAGTAAAATCCAAGAACAGGTACTACTATTCAGGCTGTAAGTGCAGAGTTAATGGGAAGCTTTTAAAAGGATGGTGCAAACAGACAAGTGTGTTTTGTACAGGGATTGCCACGTATAGACTTGATGCCTTCCTGCACCAACCCTTGTGTTCTTTGTTGTTCTGCCTTTGTGTTCCTTAGTGTTCGTAGCCCAATCTATCCTTCTCTACAAGCTAATATTTTGCCACTCACAATATTACCCCCCTGATATTAACCGTAGGAGTACGTGAAATATGACACGCTAACACCATAGACTTTTTAAATTGGCTTTCAGGGGTGACTGAAGAAATTTAACTATTGCTCTTGGTACTACTGCTACTACTACTACTACTACTACTACTAGTAGTAGTAGTACTACTACTACTACTGCTATTACTACTACTACTACTGCTACTACTACTACTACTACTACTACTACCACTACTACTACTACTACTACTACTACTACTACTACTACTACTACTACTACATCAGTCATATCTTACACAATGGAACAAAGATGCCTTAATAAATAAGTATTACAGTAGCACACTACATTGTAAGCAAGACAGTGGTATGTGTATTGCAAGCCTTCACTGTGGGTCACAGAGCAACGGCCCATCTACTCCCATCTACTGTCTGTCTGTCTGTCTGTCTGTATGTATGTATGTATGTTTGTTTGTTTGTTTATCTCCTCGCTAGCTGAATCTTCAGGAATGAAATATTTTAACGATTTTTTCCTCAGTTATCGACTGTGTGTGTGTGTGTGTGTGTGTGTGTGTGTGTGTGTGTGTGTGTGTGTGTGTGTGAAGCATCTCTCTCTCTCTCTCTCTCTCTCTCTCTCTCTCTCTCTCTCTCTCTCTCTCTCTCTCTCTCTCTCTCTCTCTCTCAGCATCCATATCAGTATTATCTCAACTTATATATAATTATCAGCTAAAAACAGGAAATATGTGTGTGTGTGTGTGTGTGTCTAACGTAACAGGATCTTATTGAAATGGAACGACATAGAGAGAGAGAGAGAGAGAGAGAGAGAGAGAGAGAGAGAGAGAGAGAGAGAGAGAGAGAGAGAGAGAAGCATGAATGACAATTAATTTTCCCTGTTGTATTCGCTTTTTTTTCAGTTTTCTTTTTTTCCTGAAGAAGTTTATGGAATTTTAGTGCAGTTCCCCCCCCTCTCTCTCTCTCTCTCTCTCTCTCTCTCTCTCTCTCTCTCTCTCTCTCTCTCTCTCTCTCTCTCTCTCTCTCTCTCTCTCCTATTACTGTTGTGTTGCTACTGTTTTTCACATTGCATCTTGAAAATGGAAGTACTTGTGTTACTGCTCTTTTTATTTGGTTCAGGGTTTGGTACAGGGTTATTTTTGTGTCTGGAATAAGCTTATTTACTTGTTGGTTAAGTGGCTAAGCTTGTATTACTGTTGTGTTGCTACTGTTTATTACTTACTCTAGCAATAATTTGACCAACTTCCTGATTTGATGCATAAACTCTGTTGTTATTGGCTATTGCTTGATCCAGAAAATGTAAAGTGTTATTCTGGTGTCTGGAAGAAGCTTAGTTACTTCTTACTTTTGTGTGCAAGCTCGCGTTACTGGTTATCACGTAATATAGGAACAACTTAACCTACTTCCTGGTTAAGTACATAAGCTTGCCTCACTCGTGTCATGATTGTACTAGTACTGTGGTGCTTTGAACTGTTGCTGTCACTGCGCCGGGATAATACAAGCACTGTGGAGGTGAACGTGCTGGCTCTGAGGTACTGTTAGCGTGTTGGTGAAGAGAAGGATAGGATGATGGGCAGTTTAGGTTGTGTAAGAAGGAGAATGATGGATCTGCGCGCTTATTTCTCGCGTTCTCAACCAAATGATGCCCTGGCGACTCATTACGGTTTCTGTTTACCCTTGCTTCTGAGTGAGATAGCCTGTGGTCAAGCTGATCTTTTCTGCTCAACTGTTTCAGAACGAGATGAGACTTGCCTTTCAACAACAAAAATTTCTGCTTGTTTATTTATTTTTCTTTCTGGTTTCTGAATGATAAAAACCTAACAGTCTACATAACCTTTGCCCTTTTCGTCTTTCATTGTGTTAACTGGCTAGCTAGATATATGACTGCTCTAGGTGACTTAATGGCTGAATGGCTGGGTATGGCTGACTGGGTGGGTATGGCTGGCTGGCTGACTGACTGGTTAACTGGCTGACTGTTTGGCTGAGTGGCTGACAGTTTAGCTGGCTGGGAGGGAGGGTGGCTGGGTGGCTTTGGAAGTGACACAATAGTTCTTATCTGGCGCAAGATGAAGCGTTGGGAAGGGGATCACAAATCACAAAGCGTCACATGAATGAAACAAACAACTCGATATGTATCACCTCCTCCTCTCATTCCTCTTTTTGTTCATCTTATCCTCCTATCCTTTCCTAACATTTTTTTCTTTATTTCATTCACCTTTATCATTTCTTCTTTATGCTTCCTTATCTTCCCCCACCCTTCTATGTTCCTCCTCTATCACAATTTTCTTCCTCCTCCTCTTTCTCCTCCTCTTCCTCCTAATCCTCTCGAAGAAAGAGTGCTACTGGGAAGTAAAGATGGTGGAAACGGCCTAGACAGATAGATAGATAGAGAGAGAGAGAAAGAGAGAGAGAGAGAGAGAGAGAGAGAGAGAGAGAGAGAGAGAGAGAGAGAGAGAGAGAGAGAGAGAGAGAGAGAGGAATGTCTGCTAATCTTTGGAGGGATATCATGTCTTTGCTGGGAGAAAACGTAATTTGGAAAGGATAATTGGGAGTAAGTCTGGCATATGAGTAAATGACAATGGTGAGAGAGAGAGAGAGAGAGAGAGAGAGAGAGAGAGAGAGAGAGAGAGAGAGAGAGAGAGAGAGAGAGAGAGAGAGAGAGACGATAGGTAGGTGGTAAGGCTAAGGAGATAATTTTTGAACCATTCCTATTAATACAATATGTTAGAGTTGGCGGAAGGATTAGGAAACCCTGAAGGGATCCAGCTGGGCTTCACTTGCCCTTGCTGGGGGAAAATAGAGAAAGGAGGAAATGGGAAAGGATTAGCAGGTTCACGAGTAAGAGAGAGAGAGAGAGAGAGAGAGAGAGAGAGAGAGAGAGAGAGAGAGAGAGAGAGAGAGAGAGTTTCCGCCTTTTTAGTAATATGTGACAACGTAATATCTGGCAGAGGAGGGAAAACTCATCTAATCTCGGTAGTGTTGCAGTTACGTAGAATTCTGTCAAGTATTATCATCCTGCTTTCACTTGTTTTGTCCTCTCTCTCTCTCTCTCTCTCTCTCTCTCTCTCTCTCTCTCTCTCTCTCTCTCTCTCTCTCTCTCTCTCGCTCTTGGTGTACTACAAGGAAAACAGACCAAGGGAAAAAATCAGGAAAGAAAAAATGTTTATTGTCTCTCCAAAAAAAGAAAAAAAAAGAAAAGAAAACAAGCAAATATCCAGAATAAGAAGAAAAACCTGCTAAGTTCTCTCTTTTCTTTCGATGTAGTACAAGAAAAACAGATGAAGACCAAAAGATAAATTCAGGAAAGAAAAGAATGTTTATTGTCTCCTCCTCACCCCCCTTCCTCAAAAAAAAACAAAAAAAACAAAGAAACCGGAAAAAAAAGAAAAGAAAAGAAATACCAGAATCAGAAGAAAGCCCAGGTGACAGCCCTCACTTAGCCTGATAGCTGATGGAGTCTTCATGCACCAGATAGACTACAAGCTGAGGGAAAACAGAACGCACAGTGGAGGATGAATACACAAGATTCCACGATTTTTCAGTCCCATTATTCGTATACACTTCCACACGGCACCAATAAAGAAATACTGCATTTCATCACGTCACATTGCTGATGCGCTGCGAGCTTAGAGGAAATTGTAATGCGTATCTAGAATTGATGTTAGTAAGACGTTACGAATGATAAGTCTAAATATACGTAATTTTATTTTTTTTTTTTGGTGAAGTGTAAGAGCGAACATCATCCTTTCCAGGGGTGAGGAAATTTAAGGCTAATGGAAAGCGTTTGTTTTTTTTCTATTTTAATAACCGCGTACGGTGCTGATACTTTTTAAACATTCCGAAGAGAGAGAGAGAGAGAGAGAGAGAGAGAGAGAGAGAGAGAGAGAGAGAGAGAGAGAGAGAGAGAGAGAGAGAGAGAGAAATTACATGGGACACATCATATTAAAACTTCGATGTTGTGTTCAGAAAATTCCCGTAAAATGTTGTTTTTAACAAGAGCTGAAGAGAAACTTTTTCTTTTTCGTTCGGGTAATAACATGAAAATTACAAGGTTTTCAGAGAGAGAGAGAGAGAGTGAGAGGGAGAGAGAGAGAGAGAGAGAGAGAGAGAGAGAGAGAGAGAGAGAGAGAGAGAGAGAGAGAGAGAGAGAGAGAGAAGGATCCTGGGTTTATGCAGATGAGAATAAGATAAAGTTTTCCTCCGATTTGCTTTACACACAGCCAGTACATTATGTTCAAAGAATGGGGGGAAACTTGCGACGTCATGTATTACTCTTAACTTCTTCAACCTCCATTATGACTTCGTGTGGATTTCATTTCACTCCTCCCAGTTCGTAAAGATATCTATAAACACTCCCGGCTATTCATCCATGTATATAAGTAACATGAACGATCTAAGTAGCCTGTCCT
>NC_087187.1:16262309-16264809 GCF_035594125.1 Scylla paramamosain
TTCTTCTTCTTCTTCTTCTTCTTCTTCTTCTTCTTCTCCTTCTCCTCCTCCTCCTCCTCCTCCTCCTCCTCCTCCTCCTCCTCCGTCACCGGCACTACCACCACACAGCCCTGTACTCTGAGGCGGCTTGACAAATTAATCTAGCAACGAACCACGTAAGAGTCTTTTGCCAACATTATATAATAATTGCCCCTAAAAAATGAAGAAAACTTTCACCACCACCACCACCACCACCACCACCACCACCACCACCACCCACCTTCCTTCCTTCTTCCATTCCTCCTTCCCTTTCTTTGCCCCCCATTCACCTTTTTTTTTTTCATTTCCCCTTCTCCCTCTTCTTCCCCTCCCTTCCTCCCTCCATGCCCACGGCCTCAGCACGGAAAATCTGGTCTGTCGGGTCAAGGGAGTTTGACCCTTTGACCTGGAGCAGGGAATATGTGAGGATTGTTGCAAGGAGAAGGAGGAGGAAGAGGAGGGGAAGGAGGAGGCGGAAGGAAAGGGATGAAGTGAAAGGAGGAGAAGTAGGAGGAGAAGAAGGAGGAGGAGGAGGAGGAGGAGGAGGAGGAGGAGGAGGAGGAGGAGGAGGAGGAGGAGGAGGGAGAGCGTAGGGTTTGTAGTGTTTGCTGTCTGGACTACTCCTCCTCCTCCTCCTCTTCCTTCTCCTCGCCCCTCCTCCTTCTCCTCCTCCTCCTTCCTCCTCCTCCTCTTCCTCATCCTAGGATGGGCTTTCTCTCTTTTCTCCTCTACTTACTCTTTTCTTTCCATGTTACACATTCTCCTTCCCTCATGTGTGCCTTTCTGTTTTATGGATTTTCCCAGAGAGAGAGAGAGAGAGAGAGAGAGAGAGAGAGAGAGAGAGAGAGAGAGAGAGAGAGAGAGAGAGAGAGAGAGAGAGTTGAATAAAGTATCTTTCAATTTAGCATCAGTTTGATTTGAATTTTTGAAGGTACTGATTAACTCCCTAAAAAATAAAAAAGGAGTAAGCTGGAAGTACTCACACAGATTCAGATTCAGATTCAGATTCAGATAGTTTATTGACTCACAGGAAAAAAAAAAATAAATTATACGAATTTAAAAATATATACAGTTCTGGTCCAAAATACAGCAACTTCTCTTAATAGCACTATGCGAATGATATACATTAAAACTTTTATAACACATTTAAGACACAAATGCAATAGTAAAAATAAGTAAAACACCTAAAATAATCGTTAAAGATGGGGCAGGAATCCAGCAAACATCACACTACGGGGGTAACATCTTAAGACTTGGAGATGCATACATAACTTTATCACTTAAACAACAACCTAATAATTTATGCACTATAAAACACACATTATCATAATCAGTTCTGTCTACCAACAATTGATGAACAGTTGTGACATTATATGTTAATCTAAGGGTCAAAAGACAAGGGACAAGTCTCGATGACATGTGTCTCGGTCTGCACGAGGCCCGCAGGGACACAGCCTCTCCTCCATGGGAAGGCGACCACGTCCCCGACGGTTCCAGCGACCTGTTTTCTACCGCCAGGGAATGAGCACTGAGACGAAGTCTTGTCCATGACACACGCTCTATCTCGTTCACTCTAGTACTTCTTGTGTATATATCATGTACTATTAGATTCGGGTTAATTTTGTTTATAAAAGGTCAACCCTATTTGACAACGAATTCCTAATATTAAGTCTCATTCTGTGCTTGGCATCTTCCACATCATTAAAATCATTTATAGTCATATCTGTGATATACCTAGACACTTGATCGTTGTAATTTAACACTAACCTCAGTACGTGCATCAACGGGTCATCAACTATATCGTTTCTTTCTGTCCACACTTTATGAAAATATTTCCTTTGTTTTTCCTTAACAAGCGCTTTAAGTGGTAAACTTCTAATTCCACCATGCAAATGTCATTATTAGTAGTTATTCTCACACCTAATAATTCCTTTATGCACCATTTGTATAGTTTCTCTATAGGTTTTAAGTCACAGCTGAGCCACACACACACACACACACACACACACACACACACACACACACTCAACGCCTGGTCTTTGGTGTTTACCTGTGATCGTGAATACAGCGGGTTCCTGTTCCAGAGGTGCAAATGTGGAAGTCCGAAAGGAGCAGATGAGCAATGTAAATTATGCTCCTTGGTGGTGAAGGTGGTGGAAACTGATGGTGGTGGTGATGGTGGAAGAGGAGGTGGTGGTGGTGGTGGTGATGGTGATGGTGATGGTGCAGCTGTTCCCCGCCAACCTTACCTCCTCTGCACCTCCTCACCGCCACCTCCACCTCAACCTCCCTCCTCCCCCTCTCCCTCCTCCCTTCAAGGCCAGGTGTGGGCGGCAAGCAGGTGTAATTAAGCCCAGCCACAAACACCGGAAAAAGAGAAAGATCAGCCACGGGTTTGCAGGCCAGGCGGCGACGGTTGGAAGGCTCCCACCACCACCACCACCACCGCGGCTCGGGGGTCGATGCAAGGTAACTTTTTAAT
>NC_087188.1:0-237500 GCF_035594125.1 Scylla paramamosain
ATAGCCTATGGTCTGACTTTGAAAATTAAGATAAACAGCAATCCAGTGGCCCATGGTCTTTGAGTCACTCAATGTATTTAGAATGAAAACGCATGGCTTCACCTGTTTTCTGGCAAGATTTATCAGATCTGCTGCTAGCGGCGATGATCGCGACAGCTTCAAAAATAAACTCGATCGCCCAAGATGCCTGTTAGACTGGCCTGTATTTCACGTGCATTCATGACGGCTTATGCGCGGGGACAATGCAGCGAACGTGACGATAATGATCAATTTCTATGACGCCAGTAGTGTCGGCGAAAAACATTATGACGCGGTTGTGATTACGTCCCTTGGCAAACGACAGATTAATTCTTAGATTTCCTGATTTATCCAGAGGGATGGCATTGTGCACGTCCTCCAATACAAAGTTAAAGAAACATACTGTCCGACCTTCATTAAATGCATCAAATGTTAGGGAATTACGCGTGTCCAATCTTAGTGACTCAAGGGTCGTGTAAAACAATTTTGACGCGTGATGCGGGAAAGAGCTGCGAACGTTATAAATGGTCGCCCTGCTCACGGTGATATGTACATGCGACAGATCGGCAAGTTGAAAATATAAAAACCATTCTTATCAATTACGCCTTGTAAGCCGTCCATATCAACTATTGCCATGGTCAAATTTTGAGGTATGATTTGCGCGAAAGGTAATTCGGCAATCAAAGACGTTTGATTGGCGGTTAACACATACGTTTTATTGAGCGTTCTATTGGGTGCGTATTGCATTGGATTTTCGAGTCAAGGGAGTTATTTAACGATTCTAAGGCGGGTGGACGTGGCAGACGCGGTCAACCCATAACTTAGCCATCTCGAGCTTAAATTTGAAACTGCTGGCATCTTGCAATTAAGAATCCATGTTTTGTTAGCCAATTCTAATCGAATTCTCACATCAACAGAGCCAAGCAGATAAGCGTCCAGACTTGATATATCCGAAAACAAAGGCGCAGTCATCGAAATGCCGTGTGCTCTTACAATCTTTCATCATTTGTTTCTCGTCTTTTATTCCCTCCCCGTGAAATAGTCTCTCATCAAATTTATTGATTATGCCTTTTGATCCATCATAATCGCGGTGGTAGAAGGCGACGCGACCGATAGAGTCAATTTTATCCTGAGGGATTGTTGCAATCATTTTAATGAAGGCGTGATAGCTGAACAAAGAGGATGACTCCACAAGCTGTTCGTTAAAATACCAAGTGCATTACCTAAAATATCGTATTATTCAAACCATTACTAAAAACGACGTGATCGCTATCGTCTAGTGGCGCGCCGCCCGTCTTCGTCGCGCTAACTCGCAATTCTAGAGACAGCGTTGATAGATCCAAAATCATTGCCCTGGAATCACCAGGCAGTCTAAATTCAATGTGTTGATCGTTGATCCCCGCATGATTATTAGCATTTGCGTTCAAATTAACGTGTAATACGTCCAACTTTCCCCTCGCAGCGACTGACGATCTGATGGTATGCAAGCGATTCACCCGCGGAAAGTTCTCAATTAATGCCGTGAAATGATTGCACTGTTTGTGGGTGGAGGTCGCTCCACCCTGCACATCCGGACCGTAATGAGTCATCTTTGCGACTAAGCCAAATATTGAAGATATCTGCTTTATAGCAAGTCTTTCTTTTCAGTTGCCTGGTTGGTGGTTTTCTCTTTTTTTTTTTTTTCCGACTCCAACTCTCCTCTTTTTCATTACTCGTCCGCCTCGAACTATCCTTTCCCCCACACCCTTCATTGGCTGCAACACCTCTATTTCTTAATGATTCGCGAAGTCGCTTCCCTTCTAAAACATCTGTTACACAACCTTTTCCCATTTGGAGCGCTTCGGGTGCCGTTATGTGCGCATGAGAAAGGGAATTGCTTCTTTAGCAAAGCCACCCAAAACGGAAAATAGACCGCCACCTCTTTCTGAATGGGGTGGAATAAAAACCCGGATATCGCCTAAACCTCCACCTTTGCTTTGCGTAAAAAGCAAGTCGTATTCCGCTCGAGTGGGATGTGTGAGGTCTGCTCTCGTCATGATGGTTGTCACGTCATGAATAAGACGTCGAGCATAACTCACCAGCTATTTATTTCTGTTCGATATGTTGCTCCCGCCATGATCAAAATAAATAATAACGGTCACCCCAATTAAGGAATACATTTATTTTAAAATTTACATGATATAGTTATTCAGACTTCCTCACCAGAATAGTTTCAACTCCAAAAGGTTGGAAGTCGTTGCGCCAGCCCCTTCCACCATAGGCAGGTAATTATTCTTCCACTCATCCTTGGCAGCGACCTCTACATCCCAGTCCTTCCGGTTAATAATTTGCTCTACTTCAGCGTTCGCCATGGCTAGCAGGGCACCCTTTTTCAGGCAATTCTGGAAGTGTTGACGTCGATTCACGCTTGTATCCATCTTGAGTCCTTCCATCGCATAAATCCTTCGACGTCGCGATTGTTTTCGTCGCGCCTTCTCGTTTCCCTCGACGGCCTCGCCCCAACCATACTGAGTCACGCAGGCCACCAGGTGAGGGAGATTTACGCTTCCTGTGGGAGGCGCGTGGATAATGATACGTCCTGGGTCATCTCTCGTGTCTGCCGTGGCCCGATGAAGCGAGTAGTCTCTTTCTCAGCTGCATGTGTATTCTCGTATGGCAAATTACTGCTTTGAGATCCCGCGCAATCCCACTCGGTTCGGTGGAGACGGCATTTACTGAATAAATGATATAACAGTTTATGGTCGTGGAAGATGCTATCGGTCAGCTTGCCCTCGACCACCTTCATCTTGACGAGTAATTGGAGGGTTGATCCACACGTTGAACCCTCTGTGAGGGGAGTGAGGGGGAAATGTGTCATCGCAGACCTTTATTCGCACGTATTGGTCGATATTACACCTTCTGCGTAGTAGAATTTATTCATTCAAATTGACGCAGGCAGGTTATTTTTTTTTTTCCTTTGTTGGTGGGAAGGGATGGGAGGGCGGGGAACGTATTATTTATTAGGGGATGTGGGTTAGGGGGTGAACTTTTTTTGGACTTTCATAACCCTCATCAATTATCCATCCGTGGGCCTGCACCCTCGACGCGCCTAACACGTGCTCTCATGTATTATTGATGTACTTACTCGTTTACAGAGTAAGATGGGGAGCTTTCTCTATTTAATATGTGCTTCCCAGATAAAATCACCGGTTCCCTGCCGCACCTATCAGTTTACTTCTGTTGAGTCGTATTTCTGATGGCATCCGCGGGGAGTTGCGCCATGCGAAGTAGCAGTGATAACGTGGACGCTTATCGGGTGAAAAGTCTTTTCTGCGGCCCCCTCTTTTCGTGGCCGAGCACTCGTATGAGATCAAACACGCTTATGCCAAGTAGTAATGGTGGGGAAGCAAGTTACCGCGCTCATCCCATGAAATCCTAGAATAATTCTCCTAATAATTTCAAGAGAGATAAACCATATTCTCTAAAGGAAGGAGGAACGGCAACTCGAATCAAATCATCCAAGGGTGTGATTGACAGGTGCGCGTGGTGGTGGCGTCACGTGGTGGCGGCGTCGGGGAGGGCGGCGGCCGGAAGTATGTGAAGTTTTTTTTTCTTGACTGCTCTTGATGTGAATCGGTGCTGAGCTGCGCTTGCCGGTCGGTTTAACCTACACCTCTCAGCAACTGAGACGGGGAAACTAAACAATATTCTTTTCATCTCTGTAGTAAACTTGTTATTGTCGACACGGTTATCGGGAGTAACGCGTGCCAATATGTTGCCATCTCGTTTGGAGATTAGAATCGCTTTCTTCTTGTACACGGGCGTCTTCTTCTTAAGGTTACAGTGCGAATATCACTCTTGAATTTTTTCAGGCGGTTAATGATGGTATCGTCGTCCGTCAGGCGTCTCTTCAAAAAGTTGGCGAATCTTATTTCCGAGATGCAATTGACTTCGCGCTTATTCAAACTTTGCAAGACCTGCTTCCGCAATTTAGGGGTGACGTGCGAAGAGGAGAAAAACCGAATTCCTTTGCATTTCAATATCAATGGTTTCTTCTCATCCATATCTTATACTAAGTCGTCCGTATCTATCCAGCTGTCAAATTTATCTGGGTACCCACGCCAGTGGACGAAGTACTTTCCTCTTCTTACCTCGCTCGACCTTTCTCGATCGTAATATATATCGACCTGGTAATGTGAGGGAAGAGAGGACTTGCAAATTAATTCTTCCCTGTAGAAAGCGCCATTCACGTCCTCCTTCCCGCCAAATCCCCCTTATGAAATAAATAGGGATTTTATGTGGAAGTAATCCACACGCGACTTATCTTAAAAAGCTCCTCGGTATTGTTGACTGTTATAACCCTTATTGAATTTAAATTGTGTTCGGGAAGCACGTTGTAAGCGGTACAAATGTCTCCCACGTCTAATTTATGACTGACAACTTTCTTTCCCCTTGGCCGATTTAAATACATTCGTTTAAATTGCTTCCTGACTTGTGACAGCCTCGCGGAGGCGGTGAACCTGAGCCGGCGTTTGGTTGCCGCCCAAACCGCGGTGTGGGGTGTGTGATTGTACGTATTTATTAGGGTGGGCGAGACGTTAATATACGTCAGTTGTGCGTTGTTCTGCGTGAGATATTTATATATTTTTGTCTTTATGTCTCGGATGACCCTTTCTGCCAAACTCGCCTTTTGTTTCACGCGAGTAATTGGAATACAAGGTATCACCTTTCAAAGTTAGATATTTTTTCACTGCTTGATTATAAATTCGGATCCCTGATCGGTAAAAAGACGCGACACGCCTGTAAAACTCCCCGACCTTAGAACTCTTTTCAGCGCTTGCAGGCTACTGTGTCCGGATTTCACTTGTCAGCGTTGCCACTTTCAAGTATCTGCTGAAAACGTCCAGGCAAAACATGATGTATCGGACGCCGCCATTGTGTTCATGCAGCCTCGCAAAATCAGCCAAATCGCAAGTTAAAATGACGGACGGTTTAGGAGCGAGAATTTTTCGTCGTAAAAACGTTTCAGTGTCGGCTTGTGAAGCGTATAAGTGTGGTTGCCCTGCAGAAATGCCCTCATATCGCGGAGTGTTAGATTCTTATCCCTTTTCTTCCCCTCTCTGTAGAGTGCTTGCACACCTCCTAAAGCCGCAGGATTCGTCATAACCAGGTAAAGTTCGTCCAAAACGGCGTTCATAGCAGATAGACTTTCTCACAGGGTGACTCATCCACAATATTCGTGCGCAGTTGAATTTCTTCGGGTGCGTTCGGGGATAAATCGCCACAACAAATAACCGTGATCTCGTCTAAGCACGACATTTTTATAAATTTCCACAAAGTGTTTGGCGCGCTCCCTTCCATAAAGTTGTCTGCCCAGACATTAAATTTCGGATATATATCTCTGTTTTTCATAAGAATGTACGTGAGGTATTTAAAGCGATTGTTCTAGCATACTTTCCGGGGAAAAAGACATTCTGTGCTATCATTATAACTGACAAATTTTTATGTCTCCCCTTTGCGAAAGCCTCTGCTATCGTTTGAGAATTGCCAGCCGTTGAGGAAATTGTCATCTAATATCAGGAGTGTGCGTTTGCGGGTCGGCGTATGAACTGTTATCATCCATCATTGGATCAATAATTTTCTCATGCACTTCGACCTTATCTTGAAAAAGGGGAATTCTGCTGCAGCGAATGCGATGAGAGACGCCACAAATGATAATTCTGTTAAATCAGCGCTGATATTTCTCTATAATTTTATTGCAGAGGTGTGTTTTGCCGGAATTTGTGTATAATCCGTAATAATTATGCGTGCAAGGATATCTGAAGAGAGATTCAAGCATCTCTTCGCTAAATGTCTTGTCCCATGTTAAGTTCAGATATTACTAAAAGACGCTACGATATAAGTTTACAGTATTTATTACTTAACCTTTTATTTACGATGGTCATGTAGGTAAACAAGCATAACTAACCCTCCCAGCTGCATCCTCATCCCTGCCTCTCTTAATTGCGACGTGGATCTCCCCCGATCCCACACCTCTTCTCTCAATCTTCCCCCTTATACTCCCCCCTCCTCCTTAACCTAAGTACAAATGCTCTTACATTACACTCCTCCTCCTCATCCTCCTTATCCCCACGTGGGCAGTACCCCGCAAGTCAGTCCCTACAGTACATGAACACCCTCCTCATTCCTCTCTCCTTAACTCTATACTCAAAACAAATGTTCTTACCATTACATGAATGGCAGCCGCTGGGCGGCCGCGGTCTTCTTCTCTCACCCCTTAATTATGACGTGAATAATGTCATGGACGTTTACTCCCTGATCACGACACAACTCTATCTCCCCTCCCACTTCCCCCTCCTTCCTTAGCCTACGTGGTCAGAGCAAATGTTTTTTACATTACATGAAGGGGCGTCTGCTAGCAGCTGCGTCACTCTCTTTCTCTACCCCCTTAATCATGATGTGAATAATGCCGCGGAAAGTCTCTCCCGATCACCGCCACAGACCACTCATTACCCCATCCTCCCCCTCTTCACTCCTCCTCTTCCTCCTCCTCCTCCTCCCTCCTCCTCCTCCTCCTCCTCTTCCTCATCCACCCTCCACCTCCCCCACATCCACCGCCACCTCCTCTTCCATCTCATTCTCCACATCTCTTTCCTCAAGGATCATTGTCGGGGTGATAATACGCCCTTGAAAGGTTTTCATAGCCATCGACGTGAAAGCGCTTGTCGTCAAAATGTGACAACGCACGCCTTTCGCATACGAAAGTGTACAAATTTGTCCTTTTCACATTCCTGATATTATAGCAATCCACCATCCCACATGCGACATTGGGTTATTAAGTGTTTCCCTATACTGTTGATGCAATATATTTAAGCTGAAGGTGAGCGGAATGCCCTTACCTCGAGATACTTGCTTGTCATCTTCCAACAGCAGCGAATACATTCTTATTTTTAATATACTCGCCTCTTTGATGAGCGTGGATCCGGTTTTCAGATTTCCAAGCAAGCTCTAGTTTGACCCTTCCGCTCCCCATTAAAACACGGGTGATCTGAAGCGCAGTTACTGGTGTTGAGAAGAAAATTTGCCATGGGTCCATGGTTTCAGTTCATCATTTAAGTTTGTAGGTATGTGCAGACTGAAAATGAAACTGTCAGTATCTTCATATTAATTTAGCTCTCTCCCATAATTAGCTTTGATGACACGATACCAAAAGTTGTACATGTACTTCTTGCCACTTCTAAAATATGGTATCCCAAGTAATTTGGCTGCCCACGACCGTATTCTTACTGTTGACACATACACTCGGTCCTCGCCCTGAATTGCGGACCCTTTTAAAGGATGGATTTCTTTGCATACTTCAGGAAAGTCTTTCTTTTTGTCACTAATTTCTGCTGGAGGCCATACTTCACTTCAGATAACATGGATTCTACCATAAACTGCGTGCCGACATCAGTTTGCAAATGCGATTTTTAATGGCGCACGCCCTCCATTTTTTAGCGCTGAGCGACGTTCCTTTCTGTGCCGCAGTCTCCAGGTATGGAGCCTGTCTGAACCTCATAGCATGAACACATTGTAATTTTAAGTCCTAAGTGAGAGTAAAAGTTGCGGCAATCTCCAGACTGATGAGATGATCTTTCAGTCTCCTTATGACTGGCCAGCGAGTTTACGATTTTTCCTCCCCAGCTTACGACCCTCAGCTTCTAACAGTCTTTTACTGTACGGCGAGATGTCATCTTCTGTAATAGTCAGGTGTTATGCACAGAGGGAACTCGTCCGTGATCCGAGCTACGTCGGGGGAAACGTCACAGTTGTCTAAATGCAGCCAGTAGCCGACGCCGCCATCTGTCGCATGATTCTGGATGCCAACTTCAAAAAAATCATCCATCTCTGACTGGAGAAAGCTTTTTTTGATGTCACCCATAGGCAGAGAGGGGAACACATAACGCTTGCATATAATGAATTATAGTCCAGATAGAACACATAGGCGCCGGGTCCACCGTCGGGTTCGTGGTTTGACTGCAGGTGTGGCCTGACGGGTTACAAAGCCTCCCTCGTGACATTTCTTTGATCAGGTGATACATGTTAGGGTCGTAAGGTGGTGGATCAAGTTGAACGCCTGTCGACTTTAAAAAAGCGTCATAAGCATAAGAAGACAGTGACACGTAATGTGACACGTCCAGCTCCATAAAATTCAGTGCAGATAGGTATGATCTGATATTTGAGATATGTGCCGGCTAATAATCCCTGCACATCAATCTCACAATACAGTCTTATGTAATCGCTTCAAGTGCGGCAGGATGTCATACTCCACACGCTTTGAGCGTGTTCATATTCTCCAGGTGGCAGAGCCTTCTTCCCTTGAGCGCTAAGTCATAAAATGCCTCACGAGGTGGCAATTGTCGATCTTCTAAGCGGCCAAGGTCGGTGATGTACTCATAACAAAGAAACTGTTTTTGGAGTGCAAATTACACGCCTTACATCCTCGGGGGAGGTAATTCACCATTTCCCTGGGCGTAACGCGTGCTATAGCCCGCCTGCACGTGACTCTGAGCGAGATGACCGAGACCAGCATTCATAATGGAAAGCGTGTCCTGAAACTGCAATTCCTTAATCCTTACTTTCAATAAATGCGATTCTGACTTGGCAAGGATGTCCACGTAAAGCGACTCTGGCAAGTGAAGGTCTTTTATGATTAAGGAGACGTCAAAGCTCATATTATGTGCCAGAGTGATGAGATATTTCCTCATGTCACGACACTGGAGGTTGCGGAATCGCGCGCACAAAAAGCCCCTTTGTAATTATTTTGTGGTAATGAGTGGTCGTGGATGTTTATGAGGTGGGGTTTCTGCGACATTAAAGGGTTGATGGCAGAGCTCGCAGTGACGCTGACGTTTGAAGTGGGCTTCATCCTCCGCAGACATGCTAATTGGATAGCTAACTACACTTTCCTTGATGATTCCCCAAGCATTGGATAGGGCTATCAATGAAATTATTCACGGGATCTTCACCGAAATAACTTCTCTTTTCCACGACATCTCCATGCCTATTGATGATGAGATACGAGTAACCAATTGGGTCATGTTCAGCTATCACACTCCTATTCTCCTTAGGTTTTTATCATAGTTTCAAAATCAAAAAATGCTAAGTATGCAGGCTGATAGGTGTAGGCAAAATTTTTAAATTTTACTTTTTCACCGTCACCTGGAAAGAGAAGAGTTTGAGTGAAGTCGCAGTGACACTCTGTGATCGCTCAAAACTGACAGACTTGGGAACTGGAGCTGAAACATACTTCTGCAAAACTCCGATGACCCTTCTGGGGTGGGGCTGCTTCTCGTCAATTTCCGGTGCAGCTTCTCCACGTCTTTAATGAGCGTCATATGTTTTCCACCTAGTAAAAGGAGTGAGACTACAGTTTTTATACTTCCGCGAGCCTTTTCTTGATAATAGTATATCTCACCGCTTTTTGTCAGTGTATAAACGTCCAGAGACAGGCGATTTAACCTTTCTAACTGACTCCAAGTTCTCCCAAGTCACTGGACTGAGCCTACTTTTCCGCGCGTGTGACGTATTTCTCTCCGCCAAGTGCCGTCTCCGTAATATTTTTGGAATTCTTTTCCAAGGTACACCTCGAGCATGAAGTCTGAAAGCCGCCAAACACTGAATAACACAGGATGAATGTCGGCCATCAGGATTGAAAATTTCATCTTCTCCTCGCACGCCTCTAGGATAAGCAACATAATCTCCTATGCCACTACATGCGACGTGCAAGCAATAATTGACGAAAAAAAAATTCTGTACTCTTGAAATGATAAAACCAGATCCTTCAGTCTCGCTGGTAAGGCTTTCCAGCCGACTGTTCAGCTGATGGATCCATAAATCAACAAGGTCAGGCACATCTTGATAGGTGATCAGTCGTGCTCTCTAAAAGCAATATGAATGACTCGATGTTCATCCTCCCCTAAGGTAGAGAATTTCACTAGTAACAGAGAAATGTGTGAAAATATTTTCAGGGTGGGGGGAATGGCGAGCCGTGTGACGTGAAATATGATCTAATTTCCCGTAGAGTAAAAGAACTCCCTGTATTCGGTAAGTAGACCGAGTGGATCTCTGCTTTCTACATGATCAGGTATGTCATATTGATGTCTGGTGAAGCTCTCTCATAAAATTTTCCCTCGAGTCAATTAACCGCGGTTCTTCCGGCATCCCGCGCTCTGTCAAGGTCTGCAGCATCCGCCGACTCTCCCGCCATGCTGCACTCATCGTGGGTCCGCCTCCGCTTGTGGCGTGTCTGGGAAGAAAAATAGAAGTAGCAGCGACAGTTTATTATTATTATTATTATTATTATTATTATTTTTATTATTATTATTATTATTATTGAATTGATATTTACCTTGTGTAGGTAGTGAAGGACTTGAAGTCTCGGAAGAATTGAATACGTTCCCCGATAATCCACTCGGTCCCGGCCGTGGCGAGTCTTAAAAAAAAAGTAATATTAGTAGTGGCGGCAGCACCGTATTTATTGCTTTATTATTTGTAGTATTTTTTTTTCCTCACCTCTTCCCCCGCCTCCGCGTGGGATGTCGCCTTGTGACGTCCGCCGACGTGGGCCTTCTACGCCGCCGTTCTGTCCAACCTCAATCGAGTGTGAGCCTGTACAGGAAGATGTGCTCAGAGCTCAAACTTTGTAAAGATTGACAGTCATTTCATCTTTATTATTATACATTCCCGCCAAAATAAGTAATAATGCTTACCAGAAGAAGGCAGGATTGCCAACTTCTCTGCAGGTGTGTGTTCTGGCGGTGGATGTGGAAACAGAAGTCCACACCTCGCTCGCATAAATCACACTGGTCTTCCACACATGAGGGACAGGATGGATTAGTGTGCCATCTCCCACACACTTCACATAAAAGCCGCGCCTCTGCTGTTCCACAATGAACACCCATTTTTCTTTTCTTTTTTTCTATAACATTGTCAACACTTTGTCCCGGCCAGCCATGCCGCGCGGGGAAACACTGAAGCTTCCCGCGCAGATGGCTCAGCGAGGTGCGTGACTTGCCTCCTGGAAGTAGGCAACACCTGCCTGTTTCATTATCCTCCACTCCACCCATTATCCCACCTTCGATCGATTCTCTTCAAAACTTTACGTCCGAGACGCAAAGTTAACGTGGTCTTATATGTAACACGCAAGTAACACTGTTTTCCCCATCTTCAAACTGAATAGGTTTGCCTCTTTGATTAGCAATTTTGATAGCCACACTCTCTATAGTTGATACAGAAAGTGGTTTATACGTAACTGAATTCGCACCTTTACTTGTGCTGTCGCCGGGGAGTGGTATGACGTCTAATATATTAACTAGTTGGTTACCAAATCGCGAGGGAGAAATGATGTCGGTATAAACGTACATATAATCCGTCCCTGCATCAGCTCGCGGTACGTATTGAGCGAATAATTTTATGGGTGATGAGGAGGAAGCTTCGCTCGCGCTGGAAGATGAAATGACATCGCCAGATCTTTGAAAGTAGACGGTGTAGCGAAAATTTGGATTGAAACCCAGAATGCGAGCTATATGCGATGCAAATTTTATACTTATATCACTGTAAATACGATCGTCATTAGGAGGGACAATCGCGTTATTCACAACGACCCGCTCCAAGTCGTGGTCATAATAAATGATATCCGAGTAAGGGAAATAGATCTTAAAGGAGTCATTCAAGATTGCTTGAAGTTCTCTCACTATCTGTCCATTAATCGCCTTAGTTATGGCCGGTATGTTCTTATCGGTAAAATTGGAGATGATATTCCTTTCCGGTAGATAGGTATACATATTATATTCATACATATCAAAGTCTGACTGCTTAACCCGACCATAGAACGACATACTGGAATTTGGATCCCCTTCCGTAATGCAGTAGAAATATTTAGGGAATAAAATATTACACAGGCCGACTTCATAATCTCTGCCGGTGTCTAAATGAATGGGTAAGATTCTGTTTTCAAATTTTCTTGTTGTGTTGTTGGGAAATGACCTACCACCTGCAAGAGAAGATAGGTATACGTATATATCGTCACTATCTCTCAATGACATGTTTTTTAAACCCTGTCAACTAACAGACTGACTTTAAACTTTACCTTTTCATGACATATATACGTCGGCGGACTGGAGATTATGGCGGTACGGCGTGGATAGTCGCGACGACCTTGACCATAGGGGAATGTACTGAGATATCGGAGGGAGCACGTGTCGGCTATAATAATAATAATAATAGTAATAATAATAATAATAATAATAATAATAATAATAATAATAATAATAATAATAATAATAATAATAATGATAGTAATAAGACCGCCATCCGACATAAGTATTACGTCAGCCATGCCGCTGGCGGTCGGTGAAAGTGGAAGAGGCCGCCGCTCCGCCCTGCCGTCACAGACGCTTTCTCCAGGTAAAAAGGATGGACAGGTAACGGGATCTCGTGCGGCAGTCGCGACGACCTTGACCATAGGGGATGTATTGAGATGTCGGAGGGAACGCGTGATGGCAACACTCAGTCATCCCACCCTCCAGGATTCCGTGAATGAAAGGGAAAGGGCGACTTCTATGGCAAGCGCCGTCAGAGTCCCCCTAATCACGCGTGTGTGGCGGGCGGCTGCCACGTCTGGCCGCCAGTCCCCCCCCAACCCCACCTCCCTCCCCCCTCCACCCCCTTTTCACTCAATTATTTTCCACCCACCATCATTGATTCATTTAGTCATTCCATCGTCGCCGAAGGATAAGGACGCACGCCTCCCCACCTCTCCGTCAGTGTCGCCGTCACCGTCCCGCTCCCCTCTTCCCCCTCCCCCCTTGGTGTTTGCCGTCGTGAATCAACCCCCTCTTCCCAAGCCTGGGTCTATGGAAAATTGCTATCAGGATCACCATCGCAATATGGCTTGCCGTCAGAGCCGCCCCTGGGTGGGTGGGTTGGGGGGTGGTGGTGGGGGGGGGGGGGGGACGTGAAAGGGCGACCTACACGGCATTGCCGTCACAGTCACCTAAAAGCCTGGGTCTATGGAAAATTGCTACCAGAGCCCCCATTCGCAATATGGCATGCCGTCAGAGTCGCCCCTGGGGGGGATGGGGTGAGGGGTTGGGGGGACACCCCCCACCCCACCCCCCACCCCCACCCCCCAGGGGCGACTCTGACGGCATGCCATATTGCGAATGGGGGCTCTGGTGGCAATTTCTCCCCAACTACTTATATATATATATATATATATATATATATATATATATATATATATATATATATATATATATATATATATATATATATATATATATATATATATATATATATATATATATATATATATATATATATATATATATATATATATATATATATATATATATATATATATATATATATATATATATATATATATATATATATATATATATATATATATATATATATATATATATATATATATATATATATATATATATATATATATATATATATATATATATATATATATATATATATATATATATATATATATATATATATATATATATATATATATATATATATATATATATATATATATATATATATATATATATATATATATATATATTCTAGGTTCCGAAATTCTAAAACGCGTTTTTTTTTTTTTTGGTGTGTTAGGCACCAAAACGCTAAAAAAAAGCATGGAAATCACCGTATATATGGGGATAAAAAATTATTAAAACCGTGCACTTTGAGTGTTATTGATTTTCTTACGTACCAAAACGCTGAAAACTCATGCAATACACATTTTATGGATAAAGAAAAGAAAACATTATCAAAACAAGTATTTTGACTGCTATTGAGCTTGTTACGTATAAAAACGCCGAAAATGCATACAAAGTACATTATATATGGAAACAAAAGTACATTAAGAGGGAGGTGTATTATGAGAGGTTTTGAGCTTCTGAGGTACCAAAACACTAAAGCGCATGCAAAACTCCCTTTAAGAAGAATAAGAATGACATTAAGAAATAAATGTATTATGCGTGTTTTCTAGCTTGTAATTTACAAAAACGCAAAAATGAATGCAAAATAGCTTATATGGAGAAACATAAACACATAACGAGATAAGTGTATTATTAGTGTTTTCGAACTTCTTAGGTAACAAAATGCAAAAACACGTTAACAGCATTCTGTGTGGAGAAACAGATCACTACCAAAAACGTTCATTTTGACAGTCTTTCACATTGTTAGATATAAAAACGCCAAAATGCATGTGGAAACGAGATGGTATTACAACAAATGTATATTTTTATATTTATTTATTTATTTATTTATTTTATTTTTTTGCATGCCAGACACCAAACGCTGAAAAGCATAGAACGCATCGTATATGAGAATAAAAACAACATCAACAAAAACGTATGTGTTGAGTGTTTTTTTTTTTAAGCTTACGTACCAAAACATAACCATAAAAACAAATATTTTGAGTGTCATTGAGCTTGTTACATACAGAAAAACTATCCTATATAGGGCACCGAAAGGACATTATGAGATTTTTTTTTTGAGAATCTTTAAGTACTAAAACGCAAAAAGGCATGAATATTGCTGTTTATTGAGAAAGAGAACATTACCAAAACATGTATTTTAAGTGTATTTCACATTGTTAGGCAACGAAAAGACAAAATGAATGGAAAGCATTATATGAGGAGAGAAAAAAAAAAAAATCAGAATCATATTGTTTTTAAGTGATTCTAAGCCTGTTAGGTAAGACAATGCTAAAAAAAACATGGAAAGCACCCTATATGAGAAAAGAAAACATTACGGTAAACGTGTCTTTTTAGTATTTTTTAACTACTTACCTACAAAAATGCTAAAATGCTTGGAAAACATGCGATGGATTTATAGTGGTAAGTACTCTATGTAGTAAAACAAAAAGTTATTACGAGAACCAAAATGCGAAAACGCGTTAATATCACTGTATATAGAGAAATAGAACATTACAAAAAAGAAGTATTCTGAAAAAAAAAAAATTGAGCATGCAAAAATGCATGGAAAGTATCCTATATTGGAAACAAAAAGACATTGGAAGAAACGTGTATTGTGAGTGTTCTTGAGCTTCTTACACACCAATACACTAAAATGTATGAATAGCACTTTATACGGAAAAAAAGTTTTTTTTTTTTTAAACGTTTGTGTTGTTTTTTTTTCACACCTTTAGTAGCCATAACGCCAATCAGCATGCAAAGCATGATAGGCATGAAAATGCAAAAAATCATGGGAAGCATTCTATATGGGAAAATAAAAGATTACCAAAAACGTATCTTTTTGAGTGTTCTTTAGCTACTTGCATACCAAAAACACAAAAACGCCTGCAAAACAGTCTTTATACGGAAAAGGAATGACACTGCCAAAAAACAAGTATTTTGAGTATTTATGATCTTTTTACTTAAAAAAAAACGCCAAAATACATAAAACATGCACAATATGAAGAAAAGTCGTAACGAGAAACGTGTATTATGAGTGTTCTTGAGGTTCTTAGATGCCAAAACGCATTAACGCATGAATAACACACCACATGGAGAACCAGAACAACATTACGAAAAAAGTGTGTTTTCAGTAGTTTTCACATTGTTAGATACCAAAGCGCAAAATGCTTGTAAAGCTTTCTATATGAGGAAACAAAACGACATTACCAGAAACGTTTTTCTTCATTGTTTTTGAGAGCGTGAGGCACAAAAAAGATAAAAAAAATAAAAATAAATTTAGCTTGTATAGGAAAACAAAATATTACAAAAAAAAAAATCTTTTTAGTGTTTTACAACTTCTTACGTACCAAAACGATAAAACGCATGCAAAACACACTTTATGCAAAAAAAAAAAAAGAAAAAAAACAGTGCCAAAAACAAGAATTTTGAGTGCTTTGAGTTTTTTACGTAGAAAAATACCAATATGCATGCAACGAAATGACTTGACGAGAAACGTGAATTTTATGTATTTTTTTTATTTTTTTGGTATGAAAACGAAAAATGATTAGCACTTTATATTGAAAAACCGAGTAATATTACAAAAACGTGTATTTTGAGTGTATTTCACATTCTGACGTACCAAACGGAAAAATGCTTGCAAAGCACACTATATGCAGAAAGGAAAGGAAATTTCCAGAAACATATATTTTCAGTGCTTAAGAGCATGCTATACACCAAAACGTTAAAAAAGCATAGAAATCGACCTATAATGGAATACAAAAAACATTAAGGAAATCGTTTCTTTGAATGTTTTTGAACAGCATACGTAACAAAACAATAAAACGCTTGCAAAATAGCCTTTATGGAAAAAATCAAATAACATTATAAAAAAAAAGTTTGAGTGTATTTCACTTTGTTACGTACAAAAACGCAAAAAATGTATGGAAAATATCTTATATTGGGGAAAGAAAAGAACATTACGAGGAACGTGCATTATGGGAGATTTTTTAGCTTAGGTACCAAACAGAACATTACCAAAAACGTGAATTTTGAATGTATTTCACTTTGTTTGGTACCAAAACGCCAAAATGCATGAAAAGCACCCTATAATGAGAAAAGGAAAATAGATTTTCAGAAAAGGTGTATTTTGAGTGCTTAAGAACATGCTTGGCACCAAAATAATAAAAAAAAAAAGCATGAAAAGCACTCTATGTGAAAACTCTTTCGGAAAACAAAACATTATCGAAAACGTCTCTTTGCAGTATTTTGAGTTAATTACGTAAAAAAACGTTAAAACGCAAGCAAAACACTCTATGCTGAAAAAAGGGAAACTCAAAAAGTATTTTGAGTTTCTGAGCATGTTAAGTAAAAAAAAAGAAAAAAAACACTAAAATGCATGGAAAGTACCCTATATTAGAAAACGGAAAGATATTACGTAAAACATGTATTATGGGTGTTTTCTTAGTTACAACAACATTAAAACGCATGAATAGCACTCTAAATGGAGAGACAGAAAAACATTACCAAAAAACGTGTGTTTTGAATATATTTCACATTGTTAGTTGCAATAACGCCAAAATACATTTAAAGCACCCTACATTGTGAAAATAAACATTTCTACTAACATGTCTTTTGAGTGTTTATGAGCGTGTTAGGCACCAAAACGCTAAAAAAATAATAAAAATGCAAAACACCCTATATGGGAAAAGAAAAAAGTGTTTTTGGGTGTTTTTTTTTAAAGCAACTTACCTACCAAAACACTAAAACGCATGTAAAACACCCTTCATGGAGAAACACAAGAGCATTACAAAAAAGAAAAAAAAAACATTTTGAGTGTACTTAAATTTAAGTATATATAAAAAAAATGCACAAAAAAATACTATATATGGGAAAACGAAAATACTTAATGAGAAACATATGATAATAGTGTTTTTGAGCTTCAAGATTATGAAAAAACATATGATAATAGTGTTTTGAGCTTCAAGGTTATGAGAAACATATGATAACAGTGTTTTTGAGCTTCTCAGTTACCAAAACGATAAGACGCATAAATAGCACTCTATATAGAGAAACTGCATAACATTACCAAAAATGTGCATTTTAAAAATATATTTCACTTTGCTAGGTAACAAAACGAAAAAAATGCAAGCAAAGCATCCAATATTAGGTAAGGAAAAGAGATACACAAAAAAAAAGTGTTTTTGAGTGTTTATGATAACAATTATCGGAAAAAAAAACTCTAAATGAGAAAAAAAAAAATTCAAAAAACATTTCTGTTCATGCAAAATATCTTTTATACAGAAACAAAATAATAAAAAAAAAAAAAAGTAAATTCATTGTTTTTGAGCTTGTTACGTAGTGAAAAGTTAAAATGCATGAAAAGCACACTATGCGGTGAAACGAAAAGATATTAAAAGAAAACTTTTTTTGTGTGTGTGTTTTTGAGCTTCTCACGTATTAAAATGTTTAAAGGCATGAATAGCACTCTATATGGAGGAAGAAGAAAAATACCACAAACGTGTTTTTTTGAATGTTTTTCATATTGTTAGGTACCAAAACGCCAAAATCTATGCAAGGAAAAGAAATTACATCACCAGAAAAAGTTTTCTGTCAATATTTACTCTTTTTCAGCGCGTTAGCCACCAAAACTCTAAAAAAAAAAAAAAGCATGTAATTCACCAAATAAAGTGATACAAAACCACATTACGAAAAACGAATCTTTTGAGTGTTTTTAAACTTTTGCGTACAAAAAACGCTTAAAGACATGTAAAACACACTGTATGGAAAAGCATAATAACATTTCCAAAAAAGAGTATTTTCAGTGTTTTCTTTTTTTTATTACGTAGAAAAATGCCAAAATCCACACAAAGTTCTTTATATGGAAAACTAAAAGATATTACGAGAAACGTATACTATGAGAGTTTTTCACCTTGTTAAGAAGCAAAATCATAAAACTCATGAATAGCACTCTACATAGAGAAACATATGAATATTATCCAAAACGTGCATTTTGAACGTTTTTTTTTTTTAATATCAATAGGTATCAAAACACCGAAAAGCTTGCAAAGCCCCATATATGGGGAAATGAAATGACATTACAAGATATGTGTCTTTTGAGGGTTTTTGAACGTAATAGGCACCAAAACGCAAAAAAATCATGAGAATTAGCCTATATGTGAATAAAAGATATCACGAAAAACGAGTCTTTTTGAGTGTTTTGAACTTTTTACGTAAAAAAAAAAAAACACTAAAATGCATGTAAAACACTTTTTATGGAAAAAGAGAATAACATTACAAAAAAAAAGTTTTACGTGTTTTTGATCTTGTTACGTAGAAAAACCCCAAAATACAGGCAAAATACCCTATCGAAAATACCAAAATCGAAAAGACTTAACGAAAAACGTGTATTATTAATGTTTTGAGCTTCTTCGGTACCAAAACGCTAAAAGGCATGAATAGCAGTCTATATGGAGAAATCGGACAGCATTACCAAAAAAGTGAATTTTGAGTGTATTTCACATTGTTAGGTACAAAAGCGCAAAAATACATGCAAAGAACCCTATATGTGGAAGTGAACGATATATATATATATATATATATATATATATATATATATATATATATATATATATATATATATATATATATATATATATATATATATATATATATATATATATATATATATATATATATATATATATATATATATATATATATATATATATATATATATATATATATATATATATATATATATATATATATATATATATATATATATATATATATATATATATATATATATATATATATATATATATATATATATATATATATATATATATATATATATATATATATATATATATATATATATATATATATATATGTAAAAGGGGTTTCGTGAGTGCCTATGAACGTGTTAGGCACTAAAACGCTAAAAATTATAGAAAGGTCCCTATATGGGAAAACAAAACAACTTTAGCAAAAACGTCTCTTTTGTGTTTTTTTTTTTTTTCTTTGAGCTTCTTAAGTACAAAAAGCAACAGTGGATATAAAACACTCAATATTGAGAAACAGAATAACATTCACAAAAAAAAAAAAAATATACCAAAATGCTTTGAAAGCACTTTATACGGGGAAAGATAACATTAACAGAAACGCGTTTTTGAGTGTTTTTGTTCGTGTTAGTCACCCTGTCGCTTGAAAGCATGGAATTCACCTTATATGGGAATACAGAACAACATTACCAAAAAAGTTTCTTTTGAGTATGTTTTGTTTTACTTTTTGCGTACCAAACGATAAAACGCATGCAAAACACCCTTTAAGGAAAAACTAAATAAAACAACAAAAACTAGCATTTTCAATTTTTTTTTCTTTTTTTTGTACAAAAACGCCAAACTGCAAGCAAAGTACCTTATATGGGGAAACGAAAGGACATTACCAAAAACGTGTATTATGAGTGCTTTTGAGCTTATTAGGCACCAAAACGCTAAAATGTATTAATAGTTATCTGGAAAAACAGAGGAACATTACCAAAAACGTGTATTTTGAGTGTATTTAACATAATTAGGTACGTAAACGTCAAAATGCATGGAAAGCACCCTATATGGGGAAATGAAACGGGAATTCAAGAAAAGTGTCATTGACTGTTTATGAGCATGTTAGACACTAAAACGCTAAAAAGCATAGAAATCGCCTTACATTGGATCAAAAAATGACGTTACGAAAAGAGAGTTTTTTTAAGTGTTTTTTTTTTTTTTTTTTACTTTTTACGTACCAAAAAGCTAAATCGCATGGAAAACATCCTTTATGAAGTGTCAGAATAAGATACCAAAAAAAAGTATTTTGTGTACAAAATCTTACGTACAAAAAAACGCAAAAAAAAAAAAAAAATGCATGTAATGTAAACTATATAGGGAAACGAAAAGACGTGTATTATGAGTGAGCTTTTTAGTTACCAGTATGGTAAAACACATGATTAACACTTAATATCGAGATACAGTACATTACCAAAATCGTGTATTTTAAGTGTTTTTCACATCATTATGTACCAAAGATTCAAAATGCTTACAAAGCCCCATATATGGGAAAAGAAACATTTTGAAAAATATTTCTTTTGAGTGTTTATAAACGTGTTAGGCACCAAATCTCAAAAAAAATGCACGCTATATTGGGAAACAAACAACTTTACAAAGAAAAAAACTGTGTTGAGTGTTCTGAGCTACTTACGTACTAAAACGCTAAAATCCTTGATGAAGGAGAATAACATTACCAAAAATAAGCATTTTCTGCTTCTTACGTAGAAAATCGTCAAAATGCAAAGAAAATACCCTATATAAGGAAACGTTACAAAGAACATTACGATAAACGCTTACTATGAGTGATTTTTTTTTTTTTTCGGTATCTTAGGTACCAGAACTAAAAAAAAGGCATGAATAGAAATCTATACGGAGAAAGAAAACAACATTACCAAAGAACGTGTATTTTCAGGGCATTTCACATTGTTAGGTACCAAACCACCAAAATGATTTCAGATTATTCTATATAAGGGAAGCAAACAAAATTTCGGAAAACATGTTCCTTGAGTAAATTCGTCACCAAGACGCTAAAAAGCAGGGAAAGCACACTTCATGGGAAAACAAAACATTACCAAAATACCTTTCTTTTCAGTGTTTTGAGCTACTTACGTAAACGCTAACATGCAAGAAAATCACCCTTCGTGGGGAAACTTTAAAATTACAAAAAAAAAAAAAAAAGGATTATTTGCGTTTTTAATCTTCTTACGTATAAAACACAAGATGCATTCAAAGTATATTATAGAGGGAAACGAAATAAAACATTAAGATAATTTTGTATTACGAGTATTTTTTTTTACTTTTTAGATGCCAAAATGCTAAAAAGGCATGCATACCACTCTATATGGAGAAAAACAGAACCTTGCCAAAAAAAACTGTATTTCTAGTGTTTCTTTTTCACATTATTAGAAACAAAAACGCCAAAATTTATACAAAGCCACCTATATGGGGAAACGAAATGACATTACCAGGAACGTGTCTTTTGAGTGTTCTTGAGAGTGGTAGGCATCAAAAACGCTATAAAGAATAAAGTTCACCCTATATAGGAATACAATACGATACGATAACGATTACAATTATACAATTACGATGACACATGTCTTTTAACTGTTTTTTTTTTTTTATGTAAGAAGGACACAGGCCAAGGGCAACAAAAATCATAAAAAAAAATGCCCACTGAAATGCCAGTCCCTTAAAAGGGTCAACGCAGTGGTCAAAAATTGGTGGATAAGTGTCTTGAAACCTCCGTCTTGAAGGAATTCAAGTCATAGGAAAGTGGAAATACAGAAGCAGGCAGGGAGTTCCAGAGTTTACCAGAGAAAGGGATGAATGATTGAGAATACTGGTTAACTCTTGCGTTAGAGAGGTGGACAGAATAGGGGTGAGAGAAAGAAGAAAGTCTTGTGCAGCGAGGCCGCAAAAGGAAGGGAGGCATGCAGTTAGCAAGATCAGAAGAGCAGTTAGCATGACAATAGCGGTAGAAGACAGCTAGATATGCAACATTGCAGCGGTGAGAGAGAGGCTGAAGACAGTCAGTTAGAGGAGAGTTGATGAGACGAAAAGCTTTTGATTCCACCCTTTCTAGAAGAGCAGTATGAGTGGAACCCCCCCAGACATGTGAAGCATACTCCATACATGGACGAATAAGGCCCTTGTACAGTTGTACAGAGTTAGCAGCTGGGGGGGTGAGAAAAACTGGCAGAGACGTCTCAGAACACCTAACTTCATAGAAGCTGTTTTCGCTAGAGATGAGATGTGAAGTTTCCAGTTCAGATTATAAGTAAAGGACAGACCGAGGATGTTCAGTGTAGAAGAGGGGGACAGTTGAGTGTCATTGAAGAAGAGGGGATAGTTGTCTGGAAGGTTGTATCGAGTTGATAGATGGAGGAATTGAGTTTTTGAGGCATTGAACAATACCAAGTTTGCTCTGCCCCAATCAGAAATTTTTGAAAGATCAGAAGTCAGGCGTTCTGTGGCTTCCCTGCGTGATATGTTTACCTCCTGAAGGGTTGGACGTCTATGAAAAGACGTGGAAAAGTGCAGAGTGGTATCATCAGCGTAGGAGTGTAGAGGACAAGAAGTTTGGTTTAGAAGATCATTAATGAATAATAAGAAGAGAGTTGGTGACAGGACAGAACCCTGAGTAACACCACTGTTAATAGATTTAGGAGAACAGTGACCGTCGACCACAGCAGCAATAGAACGGTCAGAAAGGAAACTTGAGATGAGGTTACAGAGAGAAGGATAGAAACCGTAGGAGGGTAGTTTGGAAATCAAAGCTTTGTGCCAGACTCTATCAAAAGCTTTTGATATGTCCAAGGCAACAGCAAAAGTTTCACCAAAAATCTCTAAAAGAGGATGACCAAGACTCAGTAAGGAAAGCCAGAAGATCACCAGTAGAGCGGCCTTGACGGAACCCATACTGGCGATCAGATAGAAGGTTGTGAAGTGATAGATATTTAAGAATCTTCCTTTTGAGGACAGACTCAAAATCTTTAGATAGGCAGGAAATTAAAGTAATAGGACGGTAGTTTGAGGGATTAGAACGGTCACCCTTTTTAGGAACAGGTTGAATGTAGGCAAACTTCCAGCAAGAAGGAAAGGTAGACGTTGACAGACAGAGCTGAAAGAGTTTGACTAGACAAGGTGCAAGCACGGAGGCACAGTTTCGGAGAACAATAGGAGGGACCCCATCAGGTCCATAAGCCTTCCAAAGGTTTAGGCCAGCGAGGGCATGGAAAACATCATTGCGAAGAATTTTAATATGTGGCATGAAGTAGTCAGAGGGTGGAGGAGAGGGAGGAACAAGCCCAGAATCATCTAAGGTAGAGTTTTTAGCAAAGGTTTGAGCAAAGAGTTCAGCTTTAGAAATAGATGTGATAGCAGTGGTGCCATCTGGTTGAAGTAGTGGAGGGAAAGAAGAAGAAGCAAAGTTATTGGAGATATTTTTGGCTAGATGCCAGAAATCACGAGGGGAGTTAGATCTTGAAAGGTTTTGACATTTTCTGTTAATAAAGGAATTTTTGGCTAGTTGGAGAACAGACTTGGCATGGTTCCGGGCAGAAATATAAAGTGCATGAGATTCTGGTGATGGAAGGTTTAAGTACCTTTTGTGGGCCACCTCTCTATCATGTATAGCACGAGAACAAGCTGTGTTAAACCAAGGTTTAGAAGGTTTAGAACGAGAAAAAGAGTGAGGAATGTACGCCTCCATGCCAGACACTATCACCTCTGTTATGCGCTCAGCACACAAAGACGGGTCTCTGACATGGAAGCAGTAGTTCTTCTTAGGAAAATCAGCAAAATACCTCCTCAGGTCCCCCCAACTGGCAGAGGCAAAAGGCCAGAGGCACCTTCTCTTAGGGGGATCCTGAGGAAGGATTGGAGTGATAGGACAAGATAAGGATATGAGATTGTGATCGGAGGAGCCCAACGGAGAAGAAAGGGTGACAGCATAAGCAGAAGGATTAGAGGTCAGGAAAAGGTCAAGAATGTTGAGCGTATCTCCAAGACGGTCAGGAATGCGAGTAGGGTGTTGCACCAATTGCTCTAGGTCATGGAGGATAGCAAAGTTGTGGGCTAGTTCACCAGGATGGTCAGTGAAGGGAGAGGAAAGCCAAAGCTGGTGGTGAACATTGAAATCTCCAAGAATGGCGATCTCTGCAAAAGGGAAGAGGGTCAGAATGTGCTCCACTTTGGAAGTTAAGTAGTCAAAGAATTTCTTATAGTCAGAGGAGTTAGGAGAGAGGTATACAGCACAGATAAATTTAGTATGAGAGTGACTCTGTAGTCGTAGCCAGATGGTGGAAAACTCGGAAGATTCAAGAGCGTGGGCACGAGAGCAGTTTAAGTCATTGCGCATATAAACGCAGCATCCAGCTTTGGATCGAAAATGAGGATTGAGAAAGTAGGAGGAAACAGAAAACGGGCTACTGTCAGTTGCCTCAGACACCTGAGTTTCAGTGAGGAAAAGAAGATGAGGTTTAGAAGAGGAGAGGTGTTGTTCTACAGATTGAAAATTAGATCTTAGACCGCGAATGTTGCAGAAGTTAATGAAGAAAAAGTTGAGGGGAGTGTCAAGACACTTAGGGTCGTCGACAGAAAGGCAGTCCGACCTGGGGACATTTATGGTCCCCTCCCCAGATGGGGACTCCGACGCTGGTGTAGGAGTCGCCATGATGATTTTAAAATTTTTGAGTGAAGGGTGTGGGTGTTATTAGGTGCTTGCAGTTTTGTGTGGAGGAAGAGAGTTGTCTTTAGAGGGTAGGCTGTGACTGCCCCCTTGTGTTGTGAGACACAAAGGGAAACGTTCAGTGAGGTCACAGCTGGGTTTAATGATAAGTTCACAGCACCCCCTGAACAGTGCTTTAGACCTCACTGGGAGTAATTATCGTTTCGGCAGGTGTCTACTGCCTCCTCCTGGCTTACGTACCAAAACGCTAAAAACGCATGCAAAACATACTTTATGAAAAAAAAAAAGACCAAAAAACATAATTTTAGTGGTTTTGAGATTTAAGAACAAACACGCTAAGATGCATGCAAACTACAATGTTTATGTAAACAAAAGGACATTACAAGAGCCATGTATTAAGAGTGTTTTTCAGCTTGTTAGGTACCAAATCGATAAAACACATCCACAGTACTGTATATGGAGAAACTAAATAACATTAACAATATTTTTTTTTTTTCAGTGCATTTCACATTGTTCGGAACCAAAACGCCAAAATGTATGGAAAGCGCGCTATATGACGAAAAAAATGTTCGAGAAACGTGCTTGTTGAGAGTTTATTAGCGTGTTAGGCACTAAAAAGCATGGACATCACCCTATATGCGAAAACAAAACAACATTACCAAGGCATCTCTTTTCATTGTTTTTGAGCTAATTTCGTACCAAAACGCTAAAACGCATGGAAAATATCTTTTCTCGAGAAACAAAATAATATTACCAGAAACATGTAATGTGATTGTTAATGAGTTTTTATGTTCAAAAACGCCAAAATGCATGCAAAGTACCCTATATGGTGAAGGGTAAAGACATTACAAGATGCGCATATTAGGAGTGTTTTTGAGCGTCTTAGGTATGAAAACGCTAAAAAAACGGAAACGAAGACATTACTAGAAACGCGTGTTATGAGATTTTTTGGGCTTCTTAGGTACCAAATGCTAAAACACAAGAATATCACTCTATATCAAGAAACAGTTCAATTTACCAAAAAAGTGACTTTTGAGTGTTTTTTTTTTAGCGTGTTACGTACAATAACGCCAAAATGCATGCAAAGTACCCTATATGGAAAAAAAATTGTTATTACAAGAAACGTATATTACAAGAGAACCAAGACACTAAAACGAATAAAAAAAAAACACTCTATATGGAGAAACAGAATAACTTTACTAAAAACGTGTCTTTTGAGTTTTTATCACCTTCTTAGGTATCAAAACTCCTAGACGTATGCAAAGCACGTAATTTGAAGAACAGAACAAAGTTACCAAAGACGTGTATTGTGAGTGACTTTGAGCTCGTTACATACCAAAACTTCACAGTGCATGCAAGTCACCCAAAATATGGAAAGGAAGACATTTTGAGAAACGCTTTATAATATTTTTGTTTTGTTTTGTCCTCTTAGTTAAAAAATCGCAAAAACGCGTTAACATCACTCTATAAGAAGAAACAGAACATCACCAAAAACATATTTTTATTTTTTTTCTGATCATTTTTACCAATACTCGAAAATCCATGAAAAGCATTGGGAAACAAAACGGCATTATCAGAAACGTGTTTTTAAGTGTTTTCGAGTGTTTTAGTTACCAAAACACTAAAATACATGGAAAGCACCCTACATTGAAATATAAAATAATATTACCGAAAAAAATTGTCTTTTGACTGTTTTTGAACTTCTTATGTACAAAACCACTGAAATGCATATAAAAAACCCTTTATGAAGAAAAAAGAGTAACTACCAAAAATGTGTATTTTGAGTGCTTTATTTATTTATTTTGTTATGCTTCTTAGGTACAATAACGGCAAACTGCATGCATAGTACCCTATATGGTAAAACAAAACGTGATTATCAGAAATTTGTTTTATGAGTGTTTTTGACCTTAGGTAACTAAACGCAAAAACGCGTGAATAGCACTCTATAAGTACAAACTAACTAAACAACAATACAAAAACTTGTGTTTTTTTTTTTTTTTTACATTATTAGTTACCAAAATGCCATCATAATTAATGCAAAGTGCTTTTTATAGACAATGGAATCGACATTACTTGAAACGTGCTTTTTCAATGTTTTACTGCGTTTTAGGCATCAGAACGCTAAAATGATGGAAAACACTCTATACTGAAATACAAAACAACATTACCATAAACGCGTCCTTTAAATGTTTTTTGAGCTTCTTACGTAAAAAAAAAAAAAAAAAAACGACAAAATGCATGTAAAGTATCCTACATGGAAAACGAAATATAACAAGGAACATGCATTACACGTGTTTTTCAATATCTTAGGTAACAAAACGCTAAAATACGTGAAACAGAACAATCTTGCAAAAAATGTCTGTTTCAAGTGTATTTTTTAGAATAGTTATGTACCAAAACCCCAAAATGAATGTAAAACACTATATGGGGAAATGAAAGGAGATGACGAGAAATGTGTATTGTGAGTGTTTTTTGAGCTTCTTAAGTACTAAAAGTCTAAGATGCGTCAATACCACTTTATAAGGAGGAACAAAACATTACCAAAAACGTTTTTTTTTTTTTTTTATTTCTTACGTATGAAAGCAACGAAATACATGAAAAGCTCTCTATATGGGGTAACAAAACGATATTTCTTGAAACATGTCTTCTTACTGTTTTTTATCTTGTTAGGTACCAAAATGTTAAAATGCACGGAAAGCAATATTGGACTACAAAACTACATAACGAAAAGCGTGTCATTTGAGTGTTTTTTTTCAGTTTCTTTCATAACAAAACACTAAAATGTTCTTTCTGCAGAAGCAGATTAACATGACCAATAGTATGCATTTTGAGTGTTTTTGAACTTGGGTAGAGAAACAGGAAAATTAAGTACTTTAATTGGTGAAAAAAAAACAATATTACCGGAAACGTGGATTATAAGAGTTTTTGACATTCCCAGGTAACAAAATGCTAAAATGCGTGAATGGCACTCCATATGTAGAAACTGATCAACATAACCAAAAACGTATTTTGAGTATTTTTTACAATGATAGGTACCAAAACGCCAAAATCCATACAACGCATATCACATGAGGAAACGAAAGGACATAACCAGAAAGGTGTCTTTTCAGTGTTTTTAGTGTTTTAGGCACCAAAACGCCAAAATTCATAGAATGTACCCATATTGGGATATAAAACAGCAATACGAAAAATCTGTTTTTTGAGTGTTTTTTTTTTTTTTTTTTAAGGTTCTTATGCATTACGTTATGCATTACGCTTAAAAAAATATGCGATTTTTTTTTTATTGAGAAACAAAATAGCATAATTAAAACGTGTATTTTCAATATTTTGAGTAAGTTAGGTAAAAAGAAAATTAATTGAAAGTTTAAAAAATTAATTTAAATTCATTTAAAAAATGAAACGATATTAGAAGAAACGTGTATTATCAGTGTTCCTTAGTTTCTTAAGTTTCAAAACACTTAAACGCGTGAATACCACTTTTTTTTATGAAGAAAAAGAAAACAGCATTACCAAAAACGTCTGTTTTGAGATCTTTTTCCATTGTTAGGTACTAAAAGGCCAAAATAAATGCAAAGTACCCTATATGGGGAAAGGAAAGGACATTACGAGAAATGTGTATTATCAGTGGTTTTCAGATTCTTAGGTAGCAACTCTAAAACGCGTGAATAGCGCTGTATGTGGAAAAACAGAACATTACTACAAACGTTTACTTTAAGTGTTTTTCACTTTGTTAGTTTCCAAAACGTCAAAATGCATGCAAGGAACTCTATATGGTGAAACGAAATATGACAAGAGACATGTCGTTTGTGTGTTTTTAGCGTGTTACGCAGCAAAACGTTAAAAAGCATAAAAACGATCCTATATGGGAATACAAAACTGCTATATAGAATGAACTCTATATAGCACAAAACACTAAAACACATAAATAACACTCTATATATGAAAATAGAATAAGTTACCAAAAGCGTGGATTTTCAGAGTATTTCACAGTGTTAGGTATCAAAACTGCAAAAAGCATGCAAAGCACCCTCTACACGAAAAAGAAACGACATTTCCAGAAACGTGTCTTTTGAGTGTGCATGATCGTGTTACGTACCATCACGCTAAAGAGCAGGTAAAGCAACCTATATGGGAAAACAAAACATTATCAAAAACGTGTATTTTGAGAGTTTTGAAGCTCTTAACTAACGAAACACTAAAACGGACGAAAATACACAGTTCAAGCAGAATCGCATTAACTTTACCGAAAACGTTTGAGTGTTTTTTGAGCTTGTTACATACAAAAACGGAAAAAAACATGGAAATGAAAGAACATTGCGAGAAACATATATAATATGTGTTTTATAGCTTTTTAGGTCTTAGGTACCAAAACGCTAAAACGTATGAAGAGCATTTTATAACATTGTTTGGAACCAAAACGTGAAAATGCATGAAAAGCACCCTATATCGGGAAAGTAAACGAGATTTCAAGAAACGTTTATTTTTTAGTGTTTCTAAGTGTGCTAGGCACCAAAACGATCGAAAGCATAAAAAAAAGCATGGAAAGCCCTTTATACCGGAAAACAAAACTTTTAGTGTCTTTTTAGTGTTTTTGAGCGTGTTAGACACCCAAATGCTTAAAAGAATGGAAATAACCCTATAAGGGTATACAAAAAAACATTACGAAATAAGTGCCTTTTGAGTCTCCTTTGAACTTCTTACGTACCATAACGCTAAAACGCATGCAAAACACCATTTATGGAGAAAAACAATAACCCTAACAAAAAAACACGTTTTTTGAGATTTCATTGATTTTCCTAATACAAAAACGCTAAAAAAATACATTCTAAGTACCATATTTGGGAAAAAGAGAGGACATTACAAGAAACGTGTATTATGAGCTTGAACGCATTAATAGCATTCTTTAAGGAGAAACAGAACAATATTATGAAAATCGTGTATTTTGAGTTTTTTTTTAACATTCTTAGGAACAAAACGCCAAAATGAAGGAAAATTACCATCTAAGAAAAAAAAAAAACAAGGCATTCCCAAAAAACACGTCTTTAAAGTGTTTAGGCACCAAAACACTAAACAGCATATAAAGCATTTTTTTTTTTTTTTGGTAAAGCAAAACAACATCAACAAAACCATCTTCTTTCAGTGTTTTTTCAGCTACTTATCTACCAAATCGCCAAAGCTCATGGTAAAATAGTTTAATTTCACCAAAAACGTGTGTTTTGAGTTTTTTGAGCTTGTTATGTAGAAAAACAATAAAATGCATGTAAAATATTCTATATAAGGAAAAGAAAAGACATTACGAGAAACGTGTATTATAAGAGTTTTTGAGCTACTTAAGTTCCATCTTGCTAAAATGCACGAATAGCAATATATATATATATATATATATATATATATATATATATATATATATATATATATATATATATATATATATATATATATATATATATATATATATATATATATATATATATATATATATATATATATATATATATATATATATATATATATATATATATATATATATATATATATATATATATATATATATATATATATATATATATATATATATATATATATATATATATATATATATATATATATATATATATATATATATATATATATATATATATATATATATATATATATATATATATATATATATATATATATATATATATATATATATATATATATATATATATTAAGAAAAACGCGTCTGTTGAGTATTTTGAACTTTTTGGATATGATAAAAAGGAAAGTCCATGGAAAACACCATTTACAAAAGAAACAGAATAACATTACCAAAAAATTTAATTTTTTTTGGAGTGCTTTTGAGCTTCTTATGTAGAAGATCGAGAAAATGCATGCTAAATACGCTTAATGGGGAGTCGAAAAGACATTACGAGAAACGTTTATAATGACTGTTTTTTTAAGCTTCTTAGACACCAAAACGCAAAAAACGAATTAATACCACTCTATATGGAAAAACAGAACAACATAAAAAAATCTGTTTCGAGTGTTTTCACATTCTTAAAAAAGAAATCGTCAAAATATGGAATATGGAGAAACGAATTGACATTACTAGAAACGTGTCTTTTGAGTGTTTTTTTAAGCGTATTAAGCACCAAAACGCTAAAAGACATATAAATGATGGTATATGGGAATACAAAATATTACAAAAAACGTGTCTTTTGAGTGTTTTTGAACTTCTTATGTACCAAAACGGTAAAAACGCATGCAAAACCTCATTCATCAAGAAACATAATATTATTACCAAAAATAAGTATTTTAAGTATTTTTTATCTCGTTATCAAGAAAACCCCAAATGCATTTAAAGTATCCTAAATGGGAAACGAAAAGACATTACGAGAAACATTTTATGAGCGTTTTTGAGCTTCTTAGTTACCAAATTGTGAAAAGGCGTTGAAAGCACTGTGTATAGAAGAACAGTACAATATTACTATAAAGTGTATTTTGCGTGTTTTTAACACTGTTGGGTACCAAAACGCCATAATGTATTAAAATGCCCTTATACATGTATGGGGAATTGTTTTTTCACACTGCTAGAGACCAAAACGCTAAAATCAATGGAAAGCAACCTATTTGTGGAAAGGAAACGACACGTCCTTATCTTTTGTTTTTCTGATAGTGTTACCCATCAAAATGCTAAAAATCACGGAATGCACTTTATATGGAAAATGAAACATTACCAAAAAACGTCTCTTTTTAGCTTTTTTTGAGCTACTTACGTATCAAAACGAGATTTCCAGAAACGTGCCTTATGCTTATGAATATGCTAGTCACAAAAACGCTACAAAAGTATGGAAAGCACCCTATATGGGAAAACCAAACAACATTAACAACAACGTCTCTTGTTAGCGTTTTTGAGCTTCTTACGTATCAAAACACTAAAATGCATGGAAAACACCTTTTACGGAGAAATATAATAACTTTACCAGAAACAAGTATTTTCAGTGTTTTTTTTTTTTTCCATAGAAAAAGAGAAAACGTTTGCAAAGTATCATATAAGGGGAAACGAAAAGACTTTACGAGGAAAGTGTATTGTGAGTTTTTTGAGCTTTCTAAGTACCAAAACGCTAAAACGCATGAATAGCACCCTATGTGGAAAAATAGAACGACATTAACAAAAACGTGTATTCTGAGTGATTTTCAAATCGTTAGGGAGCAATACGCCAAAAGGCATCTAAAGCCTTTTATATGTAGAAAGGAAACGAAATTACAAGAAATAAGTCTTTTATTTATTTATTTTTTTTATTGTTTAAGACACCAAAACGGTGAAAACCATGAAGATCACCCTGTAAGGATATAGAAAGCAACATTAAGAAAAATAAAGTATCCTTTGATTGTTTATAAACTTTTTTCGCACCAAAACGCTAAAACGCATAGAAAACTCCCTTTATGGTGAAAAAAGTAATAATATTTCCAAAAACAAACATTTTAGTGTTTTTAACTTGTTATGTAAGAAGAACTTATGTTCCAACACGATAATGCGTATGGAAAACGCCATTTATTGAAAAACACAATGACTCTACGAAAATCGTGTTTTTAACTTATTACGTAAGAAATCAGGGTTATTAAGCTACTTATGTACCAAAACGATAATACGTATGGAAAACGCCATTTATTGAAAGCATTGACTACGAAAATCGTGTATTTTACGTGTTTTAAGCCAAATTGCATAGAAAGTACTTCATTTAGAGAAACAAAAAAACATTATGAGAAACGTGTATCATGTGTGTTTTTTGACCATATGTAACAAAACGCTGAAACGTGTGAATTGCAATCTATATGGAGAAACTGAAATTTGTTTTGAGTGTTTTTTTTCCACATTTTTAAATACCAAAACGCCAAAATGCACGTAAAGTACCCACTAATGAAAAATCAAAAGACAGGAATATATCTTTAGGAATATATGTTTATGAGATTGTTAGGCATTAAAACGTTAAAATACATAGAAAGCTCCCAATACGGGAAAACAAATCAGTATTACCAAAAACGTGTCCTATGAGAGTCTACAGCTACTTAAAGTACCAAAACGGTAAAACGTATGCAAAACGCATTTTTTTTTTTTGAAGAAACAGAATAACATTACTAAAATCAAATATTTTGAGTATTTTTTTAGCTTATTACGTAGAAAATCGTCAAAATGAATGAAAAGTACCCTATATAATGGAACGTGTATTATGAGTGTTTTGAGCCAAAAAAAAAGCATGAATACCACTCTATACGGAAAAACTGAACAATATTACTAAAAAGAGTATTTTGAAGGTATTTCACGCTATAAGGTGATAAAACGCAAAAATCAATAAAAAAAAAAAAAAAAACATTCAATTTGGGGAAAGGAAACAACATTTCCAGAAACGTGTCTTTTGAGTACTGATGTGCGTATTAGTTAACAAAACACTTAAAAGCAAAAAAATGACCGTCTATAGGAACACAAGACAACATTACCAAAATTGTGTCTTTTGACCTATTTCCAAAAAGCTTAAAAAATGCAAAACGCTTTTCATGGAGAAACACAAGAGCATTACAAGAAACAAGCATTTTGCTTGCCAAAATCCAAGGGGAGTAATCTATACGGGGAAATAAAGGAACATTACGTTAATCGTGTGTTATAAGAGTTTTTGAGCTTCTTAGGTATCATAATGCTAAAACGCATGAATAACACTCTATATGGAGAAACAGAATAATGTTACCAAAAATGTGTATGTGTTAGGCATGGGTAAAGGAAACGAGATTTCTAAAAATATATCTTTTAAGAGTTTATGAGCGTGTTAGGCACCAAAACGCTAAAAATTATGGAAAGCACCGTATATGGGAATACAAAATAACATTACAATAAACGTGTCTTTTGAGTGTTTTCGGCTACTTACGTACCAAAACGCTAACAAAAAAATATAAAACATGAAAACACTCTTTTATTACCAAAAACAAATATTGTGAGTGTTTATTACTTACAAAAACTCCAACATATATGGAAAGTACTTTATATGAGGAAATGAAAAGACATTACTAGAAACGAGTGCTATAAGAATTTTTAAGATTCTTAGGAACAACAATGGAAAAACGTATGAATAGTACTCTATATGAAGAAAGAGAAAATATTACGAAAAAGTTTATTTTCACACTGTTAGGTACCCAATCGCCAAAATGTACGCAAAACATTTGTATATGAGGAAAGGAAACGATATTTCCTGAAACGTGTTTCTGAAGTGTTTATGAGAGGTCTAGGCACAAATTAATAAAGCATGGAAAGAACCCTAAATAGGAAAACAAAGCATCATTACCAAAAACCTATCTTTTTTTTTTTTTTTTGAGCTACATAAGTACCAAAACGCTAAAACGCTTCCAGAAAAAAATCTTCGTGGAAAAACAGCATAACTATCCCAAAAACGAGTATTTTGAATGTTTTTAGCTTGTTATGTAGAACAATGCAAAAACTGCACGCAAAGTACTGTGTATGGGGAAACGAAAGGACATTACGAGAAAAGTGTTTTATATGAGTTTTTACATTTCTACGTACCATAATACTAAAATGTATGACAAGCACTCTATTCGCAGAAACAACAATATTACCAAAAAGGTGTTTTATTTCACATTATCAGGTACTAAAATGCCAAAATGCGTGAAACAAACGACTTTATCAGAAATGTGTCTTTTGAGTGTTTATCAGCGTGCCATGTTGCCCAAAATGTCTGTCAGCTGCAGGTTGAGGTTTCCCGTTAACCAAAATAAATGATTAAAAGGAAAAGATATAGAAAATCAATTAATAGAAAGGTAAATGAGTAAATAGAATTTAAAAAAAAATAAAAATAAATAAATAAACGATGCCGGTGCCGATAACGATGCAATTTTCACGATAACGAAGCGGATTTCACGATAACGATGCAGTTTTCACGATAACGATGCGATTTTCAATAGGACGCGGGAATCAATTTAAACGAAGCAAGTTTCATAATAATGATGTGGTTTTCACGATAACGAAGCAATTTTCACGATAACGACGCGGGAATCACATTAAACGAAGCGAGTTTCACGATAACGATGCGATTTTCTCGATAACGAAGCGAGTTTGACGATAACGACGCGGGAATCACATTAAACGAAGCGAATTTCACGATGACGACGCAGGAATCACATTAAACGAAGCGAGTTTTACGATGACGACGCGGGAATCGCATTAAACGAAGCGAGTTTTCACGAAGTGTGGGGACAGTGGCGCTGCAACCCTCCAGCCCCTCACACTGAACAAGAGGTCATCAGAAAGACAATTTTGACAAACTCACCAGTCACTGCCATGGAAGGCGCACTCTTCTCCCCAAAAGAGGTCATTCGCATGACAGTGTCTGGGGCATGATGGAGGCCAATTTACTCCTTTGTAGTTAGGTCCTGAACGCTATTTTTGATGAACTACTACACACAATTCACCAGACACTGTCACGGAAGGAGGAGCCCGTATCTCCCCATCATTGCCCCAGTGGTGGCAGTATCTGGTGGTTGGTGCGTAGTGTTAACGATGGCCTCTTGTTGGGTGTGAGGGGCTGGAAGTGAACGATCATATCTTAATAAGGAGGTAAAGGAGGAGCGGGACTTGCTGCCCGATCCCCGCCCTGGGCCCCGGGTGGAACCAGACAGCCACCCTCCCCTCCAGTACGCTCCCCCTGTCCTCCACGGGCCGGAACGAATTTTGGATGGTAAGTTTCCGAATCGAGATTGAATTTTGCGATTAATATTAAATCGTCGTCAGTACATGAGAAGTGGTGTTGCTTGACGCGAGAGAGAAAATCAGTTCATCAGTGAGGCGAGACGAGGTTGTACCTCTGAGTGCCCTGCGTATCCCTGTGTCTCTCATAATAGCAATGATTTATTTAGGGCAATGACTTCAGCTTGCCTACAGTGCGCATTTGAGGCGAGTTAGAAAAAAAATAAATCTTGGACGATATTATATGTGATTTTTAGATATAGTCATCGCATAACACTACTGATAACATGTTGGAATTGACAGGAACCAGGACAACCAATTGTCCCGGTATCTCCCTCTCTCTCTCTCTCTCTCTCTCTCTCTCTCTCTCTCTCTCTCTCTCTCCTTCCACCACCACCCTTCCTTCTTTCCCTACTTACTTTCCTTCACTATACCCATCCAACATACGAGCGAATTCACTCTTCTTCCTCTTGGTTTGAGATTTCTGTCAAACTTTTAAAAGGCTATGTTCCTCTCCTTCCTTCCTTCCTTCGCTCCTTCCTTCCTTCCTTTGTTGCTTCCTTTCTTCTTTTACTCGCTTACTTTAATCCTTTACACACTCTTTCTTCCTTCTGTCACTCATTTTCTAACACTCACTTGGTCTTTCTTCTTTCAATCCTTACTTTCCTTCATTTCTTACTTTCTCGCGTGTTTTTTTTTTTAACTACCACTCGCTCTTCTTTCCTTTCTTCTTTTCTTCGTTTTTTCCTTTTTTGCATTTTTAACTCACTCGCTCTTCTCTCCTTCCTTAATTCACTTGCATTTTTTAAAACTCTCTCTCTCTCTCTCTCTCTCTCTCTCTCTCTCTCTCTCTCTCTCTCTCTCTCTCTCTCTCTCTCTCTCTCTCTCTCTCTCTCTCTCTCTCTCTCTCTCTCTCTCTCTCTCTCTCTCTCTCTCTCTCCCCTTCCTTCCTTCCTTGCTTGCTGTGGTGTTAATACTTATTAAGTTAATCAAACGTGAGCCTTCACCGCTCCAGATTGCCAGCGTAAGGGAGAAAAACGAGGGAACAATTACACTAGATGAAGAATTGTATGAGAAAAAAGGATAATGATTTGGGTGATCCAAGTTATGAAGATGACATCAAGGAAAGTTATTTTTATTATTATTATTATTATTATTATTATTATTATTATTATTATTATTATTATTATTATTATTATTAATATTATTATTATTATTGTTATTGTTATTATTATTATTATTATTATTATTATTATTATTATTATTATTATCATTATTATTATTATTATATTTTTATTATTATTTTTTTTTATATGGTTTACTATATTTCTGCTTCCGGTGCTCATGTGACATTAGGGAGCCAGGTGTGCATGGAGTGAGTTTTGGAGTGAATGAAAATTAAGGTCTTTATAATTTCAAGTGACATAAATCTAAAATAAGGGATTATTATTATTATTATTATTTATTTTTATTTTTTTAAGAATATAAAAACATAAGAAGTAAGGGAAGCTCTACATTGAGAAACAGATCAACATTACCAGAAAACGTGTATTTTGAGTGATTTTCACATCAGTAAGTACCAAAACGACGAAATTCATGCCCTATATGGGGAAAGAACGAAAAATCCCAGAAACGTGTTTTGTGAGTTTTTTTTTTTTATAGTGTGAGCCATAAAAACGTAAAAAAAAATCGTAGAAATCACCTTATATGGGAATACAAAGAAAAAAAGGAAAAATTTGTCTTTTGAGTGTTTTTGAGGCTATCAGAAAGCTAAAGCACATACAAAACACTCTTTATGGAAAAACAGATTAACATTACCAATGACAAGTATTTGGAGTTTTTCAGCTTGTTTCGTAAAAAAGCGACAAAATGCATGCTAAGTACTATATATGCGGAAAAAGAAAACAAATAAAGAGAAACGTGTATTATAGTTGTTTATGAACTTCATAGGTTCCGGAACGCTAAAATGTAGGAATAGCATTATATATGTATTTCGATAACATAAAAAAAATAAATAAATAAAAAAACGTGAAATTTTGTGTGTATTTCACACGCCAAAATGCATGCAAAGTATCCTATATGGAAAAAAGGAAACGACATTTCCAGTAAGGTGTCTTTTGAGTGTATATGAACGTGTTAGGTACCAAAACGCTAGAAAGCATTGTAAACACCCTATATGCGGGAAGAAAATATTACAAAAAACGTCTCTTTTAAGTATTTTGAGCTACTTACCAAAACCAAAAACACATGCAAAAACGCTTTGTGGAAAAACAAAATAACATAACCGAAAGCAACTATTAGAAGTGTGGTTGAGCTTGCTACGTAAAATGAAGTCAAAATGCATGCAAAGTCTATTATGAGCGTTTTTGAGCTTCTTAACTACCAAAATTCGAAAAAAAAACTTTAATAACACTATAATGAGAAATAGATTACCAAAAAAAAAAAAACGTGTAATTTGAGGCTTTAGCTCATTCTTAGACACTAACACTCGAAAATGCATAGGAAGTCCCTTACATGGTGAAACGAAACAACATTCCAAGAAAAAGTATCTGGAGTGTTTTTGTGCAGGTTAGGCGCCAAAGCTTCAAGAAGCACGGAAAGCACTTTATATAGGAATTGAAAACAAAATTATCAAAGATGTGTCTTTTGAGTGTTATCAGCTTCTTATATACCGGAATTCTGTATGGAGAAACATAATAATATTACAAAAAAAAAAAAAGCATTTTGAATGTTTTGAGCTTCTTACATTGAAAAATTCCAAAAAAAACATGAAAAGGGGAAAACGAAAAGACTTTCCAAGAAGCGTGTATTGAGAGTGTTTTTGAGATTCCTTGGTACCAACACATGAGAACACATAAATAGCACTCAATGTGGAAAAAAAAAAAAAAACAGAAAACTACCAAAAAATATGTATTTTAGTGTATTTCACATTTATAGATAACAAAACGCAAAAATGCATGCCGATCACCCTATATGTAAAAAATAAATAACATGTACATAAAGGTGTGTTTTGAGTATTTATTATCGTTTTAGGAAGAGAAACGTACAAAAACGTCAAAATGGATGCAAACTACTTAATAAGTGATACGAATAAATAAATAAAATAAATAAATAAATAAATAAAGATAAATACTGAGAAACAGTATACCTTTAATAAAAAAAAAGGGTATTTTAAGAGTTTTTGAGTTTGTTACATAGAAAAAAAAAGCAGCATTACCAAAAATATATCTCTGAAGTGTTTAGGAGCTTCTTACGTCCAAAAAAGTGCTAAAAGGCATGCAAAACTTTCTTATTGAGAAAAAGAATAACATCACCGAAAAATTAATTGAAACTTCATTTTCAGAAACATGTCTTTTGAATGTCTTTTGGAGTGGGTTCGGTACAAAAGCACAAAAAGGATGAAAAACACTCTATAGCTATATATATATTACCAAGACACGTTGTCTTTTTTAGCTGCTTACGTACCAAAACGCTTAAACGCATTCAAAACACTGTTTAAAATACAAAACAAAATAACTTTACCAAAAACGTGTATTTTTAGTGTTTATGAGCTTGTTACGTAAAAAAAAAAAAAAACACCAAAATATAAAGTACACCACATCGGAAAAGAAAAGAACATTACGCGAGACGTGTATTTTGATTTTTTTTTTTTTCTTTTGAGCTTTTTAGGAAACAAAACGCTTAAACGCATAAATAGCTCTCTATTTGGAGAAACAGAACAACATTACAAAAAATGTGTATTTTGAGTGTTTTTCACAGAAAACAAAACGCCAAAATACATGTAAAGCGCCCTCTATGGTGAAATAAAACGACATTACAGGAAACGTATCTTATGAGTGTTAGACAGCAAAACGCTAAAAATCATAGAAAGGACTCGATATGGAAAAAACAAAACATCATTACCAAAACTGTTCCTTTTCAGTGTTTTGATGTACCTATGACAAAACTAAAAACATGGAAAATCCCCTTGATCGTGACACATAGTAACATTACCAAAATGAAATATGAAATGATTGTTTTTGAGCTTGTTACATTGCCAAAATGCATGTATAGTATACTATATAGGTAAACAAAAGGACCTTACGAGAAACGCGTATTTGGAGTGTTTTCGAGCTTGTTAGGTAACAAAACGCGAAAACGCGTTTGAATAGAACTCTATATAGACAAACAGAACAACATTATCAAAAACTTGTATTTTGAGTGTTTTTTACATTGTTAGGTACCAAAACGGTAAAATGCAAGCGAATCACCCTATATAGGAAAACAATGTGAAATTACCAGAAGCGTATCTTTTTATTTTTTTTTTCTAGCGTTTTAGGCACCAAAACGCTAAAATGCATGAAGAACACCCTATTTTCAATAAAAAAAAAAAAACAGCTTGGTTTACCAAAAAAAGTTTCGTCTGAGTGTTTGAGTGTCTTACGTACCATATCGCTAAAATTCATGCAAAACATTCGTTATGGAGAAAATGAATAATATTACCAAAAATGCGTGTTATGAGTGTTTTTTTTTTTTTAGCTTATTAGGTACAGAAACGGCAAAATGCATGAAATGTACAATATATAGTGAAACATAATAAGATTATGAATGTTATTGAAGTCCTTATTTGAAAAAAACGCTCAATAGCACTCTATATGAAGAAAAAGAATAACACCATCAAAAACGTATTATGAATGTTATTCATATCATTATGTACGAAAACGCTTAAATTCATGCAAAATATCCTCGATTTAACAACGGAAAGACATTACGAGAAAAGTGTGTTATGAATGGTTTTCAGCTTCTTAATGTCCAAACCTCAAAAACTCTTTAGGAACATTATATATGGAGAAACAGATCAACATTACGAAAAACGTGTATTTTGAGTCTTTTTGTATTGTTAGGTACCAAACATCCAAAATGTATTCAGTTGACCGTATATAGGGAAAAAAATTACATTTCCACATACATGTTTTTGGAGTGTTTATGAGGATTTTGTACACCAAAATGCTAAAAAGCATAACCCTATATACGAATACCAAAGAACATTACGAAAAACGTGTTTTTTCAGTGTTTTGAGCTTCTTACGTACCAAAATTCTAAAACGCAAGCAAAACACCCTTAATAGAGAAAGAATAAAATTTCCATAAACTAGTGTTTTTAATGTTTTGAGCATGTTACGGATAAAAACGTACCAATTCATTAAAAATACCCTATACCGGGTAACGAAAGAACATTACTTGAAATGGATATTATGAATGTTCCTTATGTACCAAAACGCTAAAACGCATGAAAAACACTCTATATGGAAAAAAAAAAAAACATAATCGAAAACGTGAATTTTAAGAGTTTTTCACATTCTTAGATATCAAAATGCACCCTCTATGCACTATTTATGGAGAATTGAAACTTCTTTTTCAGAAATATATCTTTTGAGTGTCTTCTGGTTCGTGGTAAGTTCGAAGGCTCTAAAAAGGCTTGGAAAACACCCTATATAGGGGAAAAAATATTATCACCAAAAACGTGTCTTTTGAGTTTTTAGCCATTTACGGATATAAACGCATGCAAAACTTTAATAAAAACGTGTATTTTCAGTGTTTATGAGCGAGTTACGTACAAGACCCCCAAAAGAACATTATGAGAGACGTGTATTTTGAGTATTTCATAGCTTCTTAGGTACCTAAACGCTATAACGTATAAATAGTATTAAGTGGAGAAACAGAACATTTAAAGAATATCGGTTTTGAGTGATTTTCACATCGTTAGATAAAAAACGCCAAAATGCATTCATTGCACCCTCTACGGTTAAATGAAACAATATTAAAGGAAACCTATCTTATAATTATTTTTGTGCCTGTTAGACAACAAAAAGCGAAAAAAAACATGGAAAGCACGTTATTCTGGAAAACAAAATTTTATAAATCACGTTCCTTTTCAGTGTTTTTGAGGTACTTTCCTACTAAATCGCTAAAAATGATGCAAAACTTTCTTAATTGAAATACAGAGTAATATTACCAAAAACAAGTATTTTGAGAGTTTGAGCTTTTACGTACTTAAACGTTAAAATGCATGCAAAGTATCCTATATGGGAAAAGGAAAGAACATTACGAGAAACGTGTATAAGAAGTATTTTTGAGCTTCTTAGGTTCCAAAACGCGAGAATGCGTTGAATAACACTCTATGTTGCAAATTAGAACAGCATTATGACAAATCGTGTATCTTGAATGTTTATATATATATATATATATATATATATATATATATATATATATATATATATATATATATATATATATATATATATATATATATATATATATATATATATATATATATATATATATATATATATATATATATATATATATATATATATATATATATATATATATATATATATATATATATATATATATATATATATATATATATATATATATATATATATATATATAGGTTGTTACGTATAAAAACGACAAAATGCATGGAAAAAAAAAAAAACTATTTAAGGTGATGAAAAAACAGTACTAGAAATAAGAATTATGAGTGCTCTGGATCGTGTTAGGTACTCGGAACCTAACACTCTCTGAAAGAGAACAATATTATGAAATGTTTTTTTTTCACATTTTTAAATACTAATGCGCCAAAATGCATGCAAAGCACCTTAATTGTGAATTGAAATTTAATTTGCATAAACATGTCATTTGAGTGTCCTTTGAAGGCATGATAACACAAAAAAACATGGAAAAAACTTAATATGAGAGAAACGTGTCTTATGAGAGTTTTTTAGCTGCTTACGTACCGAAACACAAAAACACTTGCAAAACACCTTCTATAGAAAAACCATAAGAACTTTTACAAAATCGAGCATTTTCAGTGTTTTTTTTTTTTTTCAGCTTGTTACGTACAAAACCGCAAATGTGTATTGAAAGTACATTACATCGGAAAACTAAAGAACATTACGAGAGACGTGTATTTTTTGTGTTTTTGAGCTTCTTAGGAAACAAATCGCTAAAACGCATGAATAGCACTCTATATGGGGAAACAGAATAACAATACAAAAAATGTGTATTTTGTGTGTATGTTTCACATCATTATATAAAAAAAACACTAAAATGCATACAAAGCATTTTCCGGTGAAATGAAACAATATTACAGGAAACGTATATTATTAGTGTTTTTGTGCATGTTTGACAACAAAACGCTAAAAAGTATCGAAAGCACACGATATGGGAAAACAAAATAACATTACCAAAAACGTTCTTTTGAGTGTTTTTTGGCTTCTTAATTAACAAAACCCTAAAACGTATACAAAATCCCCATTTTATTGACACACAGAGTAACATTATCAAAAACAATATTTGTGTTGTCACTCTCTTACGTACATAAACCACAAAAGGCATGCAAAATGCATCGGGAAACTAAAGAACATTACGAGAGACGTGTATATTTAGTGTTTTTTTTTTATCTTGTTAGGTACCAAAACGCGAGAATGAAACACTCGATATTGAGAAACTGAATAACAATACAAAAAATGAAACGAGAAAAATGGGAAAACGAATGAACATTGTAAAAAAAAAGTGTTTTAGGAGTGTTTCTTAGGTTCCTAAAAGCTAAAAATCGTTGAATAGCACTCCATTTGGAGGAACAACAATATTACCAAAAAATATGTATTGTCAGTGTTTTTTACACTTAATTACCAAAACGCCAAAATCCATGGAATATGCACTATATGGGAAAAAGAAAATACATTAATAGAAACGTATCTCTTGAGCATTTTTGTGCATATTAGACAACAAAATTCTAAAAAGCTTGAAAAAAGCCTAAATTTGAATTTTTTTTTATTTCCATATGTACCAAAATGTTAAAACGCACGCGAAACACACTATATGGAAACACAAAAAAAAATATTACCAAAAACAAGCATTTTTAGTGTTTTTTGTGGTTATTACGTACATAAACGCCAAAATGCATGCAAAAGAACCTTTATGGGGAGAAAAAAGTCATTACGAGAAACTTGTTTTAAGAATAATTTTAAGCTTATCAAGTACCAAAACACTAAAACGCATGAACACTACCAAAAAACATGCATTTTTTTGTGTATTTCACAGTTCGGTACCAAAAAATTAAAATGTATGTAAAGCACCTTATATGGGGAAAGGAAACGACATTGCAAGAAACTTGTTTGTTGAGTGATTATGGACATGTTAGGCACCAAAACGCTAGAAAACATATAAAGTACCCTATATGGAAAACAATACATCATTACCAATTACTTCTCTTTTCGGTGTTTTTAAGCTACTTACGTAGCAAAAACTCCTTTATGGAGAAACAGTATAACTTTACCAAAAACGTGAATTTTCAGAGTTTTTGAGTTTGTTACGTACAAAAATGCAAGGAAAGTACTCTATATGGGGAAAGAAAACACTAAAAGAAACGTGTATTATGAGAGTTATTAAGCTTCTTAGGTGCCAAAGCGTTAAAAGGCATAAATAGCTCTCTGTATGGCAAAACAAAATTCTTTACCAAAGACGTGTATTTTTTTTTTTTTTTCACATTGTTAGGTACCAAACACCAAAATGCATGCAGAGCCACCAATATGGGGGAAACGAAACGACATTAACAGAAAAGTCTTTTGAAAGTTTTTCAGCGTCTTAGGCACCATAAACATTAAAAAACATAGATATCATACTGTATAGAAGAATAAAACATTAACAAAAATTAGTCTTTTGAATGTTTTTCAACCACTTAGGTACCAAAACGCTAAAACGCATGCTAAACTCCTTTTAAAGAGAAAAAGAAGAAAAAACAAAACCCAAAACAAGTATTTTGAATGTTTTTATCTTTGTTAGGTATCAAAACGCCGAAAAGCATTAAAAAAAAAATTATATTGTGAAAGAAAACGAGATTCCCAGAAACATTACTTTTGAGTGTCTATGACCACGCTAGAAACCAAAATAGCTTGGAAAACGCGCTATAAGTAAAACCAAAACAACTTTAACAAAAACGTCTCTTTTTAGTGCTTTGAGCTACTTACCAAAACACCAAAACATATGTAAAACACCCTTCACAGGAAAAGAGTATATTTATATTAAAAACGTGTATTTGTAGTTTTTTTTCAGACTGTGAAGTAGAAAAATGCCAAAAATGCGAGGAAAGTATTTTATATAGGGAAAGAAGATATTACGAGTATTTGAGCTTCTCAGGTACCAAACAGCTAAAATGAATATCATTCTTTATTGAGAAACAAAAACACTACAAAACAGGTACATTTTTAATGTATTTCACATTGTTAGGTACTAAAACGCCAAAAAGCATAGAAAACATTTTATATGGAGAAGGAAAAGTAGATTTCCAGAAACGTGTCTTTCGAGTGTTTGAGAGAGTGCTAGGAAACGAAACGCTAAAAAGGATGGAAAGCCCCCTGTAGGGGGAAAACAAAAGAACCTTAACAAAAAGGTCTCTTTCCAGTGTTTTGAGCTACTTACGTAAGAAAATGCCAAAACACATGTATCTCTGTATGGATAACAAGCTAAATATCAAATGCAGGTATTTTGAATGTTTTTGAGAATGTTACAAAAATGCCAAAATGCTTCAAACTACTTCACATGTGGAAACAAACAAAAAAGAAAAAAAAAGGAATACGAGAAACATCTATTATGAGTGTTCTTGAACTTATTAGTTACCAAAATAATAAAATGCATTAATACCACTGTATATGGAGAAACATAAAAAAACATTAACAAAACGTGTATTTTACGTGTATTTCACATTGTTAGTGTCGTGTGAGTGTTTTTGAGCTACTTGCGTACTAAAACGATAAAACGCATACAAAACAACAGAATAACATTATAAAGAAAAGATGTCTTGAGTTTTTTAGAGTTTGTTAGGTAGACTAATGCTAAAACGCATGCAAAAATAGCACTCATTATTGAAAAACTGTAGAACTTTTAAGTGTATTTCACTTTGTACTACCAAAAAGCCAAACTGAATGCAAGAGACTGTATATGGGGAAAAGAAACAAGATTTCTAGAAACGTGTCTTTATTGTTTATGAGCGCGCTAGGTACTAAAATGCTAAAAAGCATGAAAAGAACACCATATGGAAAAAAAAAAAACATTACTAAGAGCTTCTACTTTCGGTAGAAAGCACCCTATATGAATAAAGGAAACATCACAAAAGACGCATGCAAAAATAGACTATATGCAGGAATAGAATATCACTAAAACAGTGTATTTTGAGTGTTTTTCACATTGTTTGTTAGTAAAACGCCAAATGCATGCAAAGCACTCTATTTGGGAAAGGAAATGACATTATCAGTGTCAAAAGTGTCTTTAGAGTGTTTTTGAGGGTGTTAGGCACCAAAATGAAACAAAAAAAAAAACAAAAAAAACATGAAAAGCATGTGAATATAAAACTACATAAAGAAAACATATATTCTGAGTGTTTATAAGCCTCTTTCACACGAAAACGGTGAAACGCATACAAAACAATCTTTACGAAGAAACAGAATAATATTACCAAAACCTGATTTTTTTTATTGTTTTTGAGCTTCTTACGTACAAAAACGCCAAAGCGTATGTAAATTACTGAATATTGGGAAACGAAAGGATATCACCAAAAACGTGTATAATGAGAGTTCCTGAGCTTCTTAGGTACCAGAACAATAAAACAGGAAAAAAAACACTTGATATAGAGAAACATAACAACATTACCAAAAACGTGAGTCTTTTAGTGTTTTCGCCTTATGTTCATAACACAAAAATGCATCCAAAGCATGTGATTTGAAAAAAAAAAAAAAAAACGTTACCAAAAACGAGTATTGTTTGAGCTCGTTAGATACTAAAACTCCTTAATGCATGCAAACCTCTCTATATGGGAAAACAAAGGAATTTTTCTGAAACACGTGTGTAATAAGTGTTTTTGAGCTCCTCAGCTAACGAAACGGAAAATAGCAGTCTATATGGGGAAACATAAGAACATTACCCAAAACGTGTATTTTCAGTATTTTCACATTGTTACGTACAAAAACGTAAACATGTAAGAAAATCACTCCATAGGGGGAAACGCATTATTACTAGAAATGTGTGTTTTAAATGCTTTTGATCGTGTTAGGTACCAAAATGCTAAAAATCATGTGAAATAAAATGATACTTCCAGAAACGGGTAATTTTTTTTTTTTACTTTTTGAGCCTCTTAGGTATCAAAACTCAAAAACCCATGAATAGCACTTTATATGTAAACAACATTACCAAAAAAACTCGTGTTTGTGGTGTTTTTGAGCTTCTTAAGTATGAAACCGATAAAACGCAGGCAAAACACCCATTATGAAATAAAAATGAATAACATTACCAAAAATATATATTTTGAGTAATTTTGAGCTTGTTATAAAGAAAAACGGCAAACTGCATGCAAAATACCCTATATGGTGAAACAAAACTTAATTACCAGAAACGTGAACTTATGTAACAAAAACGCTAAAACGCGTAAATAGCACACAGAACATTATCAAAAACGTGTGTATCGAGTGATTTTGTCATTGTAAGGCACCAAAACCCCAAAATGCATAAAAAAGAAGTTCTTTCTATAGGGAAACAGAATGACATTACCAGAAACATGCCTTTTCACTGATTTCATCGTTTTAGGCACCAAAACGCTATAAAGCATGGAAATCACCCTATATGGAATTACAAAGCAACATTAGCAAAAAACATGTATTTAGTGTCTTAAGTTTCTTTATTATCAAAACGTTAAAACGCTTTTAAAACACCTTTTATAAAAAAAGAGAAAGAAAACGACATTACTAAAAATGTGTATTTTAAAACTTTTTCACATATCTGGCTACCGAAACACCAAAATCTCTCTATATGAGGAAACGGAATGCCATTACCAGAAACGTGTCTTTTGTTGTTTGAGCGTTTTAGGCACCAAAAGTCTAAAATGCATAGAAAGCACCCTATATTCCTATGACTTGAATTCCTTCAAGAGGGAGGTTTCAAGACACTTATCCACCAATTTTTGACCACTGCTTTGACCCTTTTATGGGACTGGCATTTCAGTGGGCATTTTTTTTTATTAGATTTTTGTTGCCCTTGGCCAGTATCCTTCCTACATAAAAAAAAAAAAAAATAAAAATATTGGAATACAATACAACATTAACAAAAAAAAATATTTTTGTGTGTTTTTTAGTATCTTACGTACCAAAACCATAGAACGCAAACAAAACACCCATTGTAGAGAAACAAAATAACATAAAATAAAGTGTACTATGAGTATTTTTGAGCTTGTTAGGAACAAAAGCAGCAAAATGCAGGCAAAGTACCCTATATAATGGAACAAAACCATATTACCAAAAGTCTATATTATTATTATTGATCTCCTTAGTTAACAAAACGCTAAAACGCATGAATAGCGCTCAAACAATGTATCAGTACCAAAAACATTTGTTTTGAGTGCTATTCACATTGCTACATAGAAAAACGCCAAAATGCATGCAAATTATGGTATAACGAAAAGATATTACAAAAAACGTTTATTGTAAGTGTTTTTCAGCTTTTGAGTTATTCACATTGCTATGTAGGAATACGCGAAAATCCATGCAAAGTATGGAATAACGAAAACACATTACAAAAAACGTTTATTGTAAGTGTTTTTCAGCTTTGTGGTAACAAAACGCAAAACACGCTTTAATAGCACTCTGTATAGAGAAACGGAAATTGCAATAAACGTGTATATTCTGTTTTTTTCTTTAATTTTTAGGTACCAAACTGACGAAATGCATGTAAAGCAGCATATATTGGGAAAAAAAAAAAAAAAAAAAAACGTGTTTTGAGTGTTTCTTTGCAAGAAATATCTTTATCATTGTTCTTGAGTTACGCACGTACCAAAAGGGTAAAACGCACGAAAAAGAGCTCTTTATGGAAAAAGAAAATAAAATTACGAAATTTTTTTTTTTTTTGAGCTTGTTACGTAAAAAAACACCAAAATGCATGCTAAGTACTTCATATCAGGATATAAAAGACATTAGGAGAAACGCGTATTATGAAAATTTCTGAGCTTCTAAGGTACCATAAAGCTTAAACGCATAAATAGCTCTCAATATAGAGAAACAGAACAACATTACGAAAAACGTGTATATTTTGAGTGTTTTTTTTTTTTTTAGATTTTAGGTACCAATATTCCAAAACGCATAAAAAAGCCTTTTATTATGGGGGAAAGCTTTTTTTTTTTTGGAGTGTTAGGCACCAAAACGCTAAAAAAAAACCATGGAAATCATCGTATATAGGGATGAAAAAAAAATAGTAATAATAATAACATGAAAACCGTGCACTTTGAGTGTTATTGATTTTCTTACGTACCAAAACGCTAAAAACTCATGCAAAACACATTTTATGGATAAAGAAAAAGAAAACATTATCAAAACAAGTATTTTGACTGCTACTGAGCTTGTTACGTATAAAAACGCCGAAAATGCATACAAAGTACATTATATATGGAAAGAAAAGTACATTAAGACGGATGTGTATTATGAGAGGTTTTGAGCTTCTGAGGTACCAAAACACTAAAACGCATGCAAAACTCCCTTTAAGAAGAATAAGAATGATATTAAGAAATAAATGTATTATGCGTGTTTTCTAGCTTGTAATTTACAAAAAACGCAGAAATGAATGCAAAATAGCTTATATGGAGAAACGTATACACATAACGAGATAGGTGTATTATTAGTGTTTTCGAACTTCTTAGGCACCAAAATGCAAAAACACGTTAACAGCATTCTGTGTAGAGAAATTACAGATCATTACCAAAATTGTGCATTTTGACAGTCTTTCACATTGTCAGATATGAAAACGCCAAAATGCATGTGGAAACGAGATGGCATTATAAGAAATGTATATTTTTTATTTTTATTTATTTATTTATTTGTTTATTTATTTATTTATATTTTGCATGCTAGACAGCAAACGCTGAAAAGCATAAAACGCATCGTATATGAGAATAAAAACATCAAAAAAAATGTTTGTTTTGAGTGTTGTTTTTTTAGCTTACGTACCACAACATAACCAAAAAAACAAATATTTTGAGTGTCATTGAACTTGTTACATACAGAAAAAACAAAATGCATGTAAACTACCCTATATAGGGAACCGGTACGACATTATGAGATTTTTTTTGAGAATCTTTAAGTACTAAAACGCAAAAAGGCATGAATATTGCTGTTTATTGACAAAGAGAACATTACAAAAAACATGTATTTTAAGTGTATTTCACATTGTTATGTAACGAAAAGACAAAATGCATGGAAAGCATTACATGAGGAGAGAGAGAAAAAAAAAATAAAATTCCACAATCATATTTTTTTTAAGTGATTCTGAGCCTGTTAGGTAAGACAATGCTAAAAAGCATGGAAAGCACCCTATATGAGAAAAGAAAACATTACCGTAAACGTGTCTTTTTAGTATTTTTGAACTACTTACGTACAAAAATGCTAAAATGGAAAACATGCGATGGATTTATAGTGTTAAGTACTCTATGTAGTAAAACAAAAAGTCATTACGAGAACCAAAATGCAAAAACGCGTTAATTCCACTGTATATAGAGAAACAGAACAACATTACAAAAAAGAAGTATTCTAAAAAAAAATTGAGCACGCAAAAATATTTGGAAAGTATCCTATACTGGAAACAAAAAGACAATGGAAGAAACGTGTATTGTGAGTGTTCTTGAGCTTCTTACACACCAATACTCTAAAACATATGAATAGCACTCTATACGGAAAAAAAACTTTTTTTTTAAATGTTTGTGTTGTTTTTCTTCACACCTTTAGTAGCCATAACGCCAATCAGCATGCAAAGCATGATAGGCATGAAAATGCAAAAAAATCATGGGAAGCATTCTATATGGGAAAAGAAAAGATTACCAAAAACGTGTCTTTTTGAGTGTTCTTTAGCTACTTGCATACCAAAAACACAAAAACGCCTGCAAAACGCTCTTTATACAGAAAAGGAATGACACTGCCAAAAAACAAGTATTTTGAGTATCTTTTATCTTTTTACTTAAAGAAAACGCCAAAATACATAGAACATACACAATATGAAGAAAAGTGATAACGAGAAACGTGTATTATGAGTGTTCTTGAGGTTTTTAGGTGCCAGAACGCTTTAACGCATGAATAACACAGCACATGGAGAAACAGAACAACATAACGAAAAATGTGTGTTTTTAGTAGTTTTCACATAGATACTAAAGTGCAAAATGCTGGTAAGGCCTTCTGTATGGGGAAACAAAACGACATTACCAGAAACGTTTTTCTTCATTGTTTTTGAGAGCTTGAGGCACAAGAAAAAAGAAAAAAAGTAAATAAAAAATGAAATCTAGCTTGTATAGCAAAACAAAACATTACAAAAAAGACAACTTCTTACGTACCAAAACGATAAAACGCATGCAAAACACACTTTATGCCAAAAAAAAAAAAAGAAAAGAAACAGTGCCAAAAACAAGAATTTTGAGTGTTTTGAATTTTTTACGTAGAAAAATACCAATATGCATGCAATGAAATGACATGACGAGAAACGTGAATTATATGTATTTTTTAAATTTTTAGGTATGAAAACGAAAAATGATTAGCACTTTATGTCGAAAAACCGAGCAACATTACAAAAACGTGTATTTTGAGAGTATTTCACATTCTGACGTACCAAACGGAAAAATGCTTCCAAAGCACACTATATGTAGAAAGGAAAGGAAATTTCCAGAAACATGTATTTTCAATGTTTAAGAACATACTAAGCACCAAAACGTAAAAAAAAAAACATGGAAATCGACCTATATGGTAATACAAAAAACATTAAGGAAAACGTTTCTTTGAATGTTTTTGAACAGTTTTTGAATGTTTTTGAATAGTACTAAAACAATAAAACGCTTGCAAAATACCCTTTATGGAAAAATAAGATAACATTATAAAAGAAAAAAGTTTGAGTGTATTTCAGTTTGTTATGTACAAAAACGCAAAAAGTGTATGGAAAATATCTCATATGGGGAGAGAAAAGAACATTACGAGGAACGTGTATTATGTGAAAATTTTTAGCTTAGGTACCAAACAAAACATTACCAAAAACGTGAATTTTGAATGTATTTCACTTTGTTAGGTACCAAAACGCCAAAATGCATGAAAAGCACCCTATAATGGGAATGGAAAATAGATTTTCAGAAAAGGAGTATTTTGAGTGCTTAAGAACATGCTTGGCACCAAAATAATAAAAAAGCATGAAAAGCACTCTATGTGAAAACTCTATGGGAAAACCAAACATTATCAAAAACGTCTCTTTGCAGTATTTTGAGTTAATTACGTAACAAAACGTTAAAACGCAAGCAAAACACTCTATACTGAAAAGAGAAAAACCAACAAAAAGTATTTTGAGAGTTTCTCAACATGTTAAGTAAGAAAAAAAAAAAACACTAAAATGCATGGAAAGTACCCTATATTAGAAAACGGAAATATATTGTGTGAAGCATGTATTATGGGTGTTCTTAATTTTCTTAGTTACAAAAATATTAAAACGCATGAATAGCACTCTAAATCGAGAAACAGAAAAAAAAAAAAAAAACATTAGCAAAAACGTGTGTTTTCAATATGTTTCACATTGTTAGTTGCAATAATGCCAAAATACATTTAAAGCACCCTACACTGTGAAAATAAATATTTGTAGTAACATGTCTTTTGAGTGTTTATGAGCGTGTTAGGCACCAAAACGCTAAAAAGCATGCAAAACACCCTATATGGGAAAAGAAAAAAAGGGCCTTTTGAGTGTTTTTAAGCAACTTACCTACCAAAACACTAAAACGCATGTAAAACATCTTTCATGGAGAAACACAATAGCATTACAAAAAAAAAGCATTATGAGTTTACTTAAGTATATATATATATGTATATATATATATATATATATATATATATATATATATATATATATATATATATATATATATATATATATATATATATATATATATATATATATATATATATATATATATATACACTTAAGTAAACTCATAATGTTTTTTTCTTTTGTAATGCTATTGCGTTTCTCCATGAAAGATGTTTTACATGAGTTTAAGTGTTTTGGTAGGTAAGTTGCTTAAAACACTCAAAAGACCCTTTTTTTCGTAGTGAAAAGTTTAAATGCATGAAAAGCACACTATATAGTGAAACGAAAAGACATTACAAGAGAAAATTTTTATGAGTGTTTTTCAAATTATTACGTATCAAAATGTATATATATATATATATATATATATATATATATATATAAGAATGCAAAAAATATACTATATATGGGAAAACGAAAAGACTTTATGAGAAACATATGATAATAGTGTTTTTGAGCTTCTCAGTTACCAAAACGATAAGACGCATAAATAGCACTCTATATAGAGAAACTGCATAACATTACCAAAAATGTGCATTTTAAATGTATTTCACTTTGCTAGGTAACAAAACGAAAAAATGCAAGCAAAGCATCCAATATTAGGTAAAGAAAAGAGATATACACAAAAGGGTTTTTGAGTGTTTATGATAACAATTATTGGAAAAAAAACTTTAAATGAGAAAAAAAAATTATAAAAACATTTTTGTTCAATGTCTTGGAGCTACCTCCGTACCAAAACGCAAAATATCATGCAAAATATCCTTTATGCAGAAACAAAATGATATTAAGAAAACCAAGTAAATTCATTGTTCTGAGCTTGTTACGTAGTGAAAAGTTAAAATGCATGAAAAGCACACTATATGGTGAAACGAAAAGACATTAGAAGAGAAAATTTTTATGAGTGTTTTTCAAATTCTTACGTATTAAAATGTTTAAAGGCATGAATAGCACTCTATATGGAGGAAGAAGGAAATTACCAAAAACGTGTATTTTGAGTGTTTTTCATATTTTAGGTACCAAAACGCCAAAATTTATGCAAGGAAAAGAAATGACATCACCAGAAAAAGTTTCCTGTCAATATTTACTCTTTTTCAGCGCGTTAGGCACCAAAACTCTAAAAAAAAAAAAAAAGCATGTAATTCACCAAATAAAATGATACAAAACCACATTACGAAAAACGAGTCTTTTGAGTTTTTTTAATCTTTTGCGTATGAAAACGCTTAAAGGCATGCAAAACACACTGCATGGAAAAAACATAATAACAATCCCAAAAAAGAGTATTTTGAGTGTTTTTTTGTTTGTTACGTAGAAAAACGCCAAAATCCACACAAAGTCCTTTATATGGAAAACTAAAAGATATTACAAGAAACGTATATTATGAGAGTTTTTCACCGCGTTAAGAAGCAAAATCATAAAACTCATGAATAGTACTCTACATAGAGAAATATATGAATATTATCCAAAACGTATTTTGAGTCTTTTTTTTTTTAATATTAATAGGTATCAAAACACCGAAAAGCTTGCAAAGCCCCATATATGGGGAAATTAAATGACATTACAAGATAGGTGTCTTTTAGGGTTTTTGAACGTAGTACGCACCAAAACGCAAAAAAATCATGAGAATTAACCTATATGTGAATAAAAGACATCACGAAAAACGAGCCTTTTGAGTGTTTTGAGCTTATTACGCAAAAAATACACTAAAACGCATGTAAAACACCCTTTATGGAGAAAGAGAATAACATTACAAAAAAAAAAAGTTTTAAGTGTTTTTGATCTGGTTACGTAGAAAAACGCCAAAATAAGGGCAAATTACCCTATATGTGGAATCGAAAAGACTTAACGAAAAACGTGTATTATTAATGTTTTGAGTTTCTTTGGTACCAAAACGCTAAAAGGCATGAATAGCAGTCTATATGGAGAAACCGGACAATATTACCAAAAAAGTGAATTATGAGTGTATTTCTCATTGTTAGGTACAAAAGCGCCAAAATATCTGCAAAGAACCCTATATGTGGAGGTGAACTATATATATATATATATATATATATATATATATATATATATATATATATATATATATATATATATATATATATATATATATATATATATATATATATATATATATATATATATATATATATATATATATATATATATATATATATATATATATATATATATATATATATATATATATATATATATATATTCCAAAATGCTTTGAAAGCACCCTATACGAAGAAAGGAAACATTAACAGAAACGCGTTTTTGAGTGTTTTTGTTCGTGTTATTCACCCTGTCGCTTGAAAGCATGGAATTCACCTTATTTGGGAATACAGAACAACATTACCAAAAACGTGTCTTTTGAGTTTTTTTTTTTTTTACTTTTTACGTACCAAACGATAAAACGCATGCAAAACAGCCTTTAAGAAAAAAAAAATGTAAATAACATTACCAAAACTAGCATTTTCACTTTTTTTTTTTTTTTTGCAGAAAAACGCCAAAATGCAAGCAAAGTACCCTATATGGGGACATTATCAAAGTCGTGTATTATGAATATTTTTGAGCTTATTAGGCACCAAAACGCTAAAGTGCATTAATAGTTATATGAACAGACAGAGCAACATCACCAAAAACGTGTATTTTGAGTGTAAAGGCCAAACACAAAACAAACAAAAGGCTAAAACACGTGAAAAAGCACTTTATATGAAGAAACAGAACAATCTTGCAAAAAATGTCTGTTTCAAGTGTTTTTTTTTTATTGTTATGTACCAAAACCCCAAAATGAATGTAAAACACTATATGGGGAAATGAAAGATGACGAGAAATGTATATTGTGAGTGATTTTTTTTATTGTTTTTGAGCTTCTTACGTACAAAAACGCCAAAGCGTATGTAAATTACTGAATATTGGGAAACGAAAGGATATCACCAAAAACGTGTATAATGAGAGTTCCTGAGCTTCTTAGGTACCAGAACAATAAAACAGGAAAAAAAACACTTGATATAGAGAAACATAACAACATTACCAAAAACGTGAGTCTTTTAGTGTTTTCGCCTTATGTTCATAACACAAAAATGCATCCAAAGCATGTGATTTGAAAAAAAAAAAAAAAACGTTACCAAAAACGAGTATTGTTTGAGCTCGTTAGATACTAAAACACTTTAATGCATGCAAACCTCTCTATATGGGAAAACAAAGGAATTTTTCTGAAACACGTGTGTAATAAGTGTTTTTGAGCTCCTCAGCTAACGAAACGGAAAATTGCCTGAATAGCAGTCTATATGGAGAAACATAAGAACATTACCCAAAACGTGTATTTTCAGTATTTTCACATTGTTACGTACAAAAAAGTAAACATGTAAGAAAATCACTCCATAGGGGGAAACGCATTATTACTAGAAATGTGTGTTTTAAATGCTTTTGATCGTGTTAGGTACCAAAATGCTAAAAATCATGTGAAATAAAATGATACTTCCAGAAACGGGTAATTTTTTTTTTTACTTTTTGAGCCTCTTAGGTATCAAAACTCAAAAACCCATGAATAGCACTCTATATGTAAACAACAATACCAAAAAAACTCGTGTTTGTGGTGTTTTTGAGCTTAAGTATGAAACCGATAAAACGCAGGCAAAACACCCATTATGAAATAAAAATGAATAACATTACCAAAAATATATATTTTGAGTAATTTTGAGCTTGTTATAAAGAAAAATGGCAAACTGCATGCAAAATACCCTATATGGTGAAACAAAACTTAATTACCAGAAACGTGAACTTATGTAACAAAAACGCTAAAATGCGTAAATAGCACACAGAACATTATCAAAAACGTGTGTATCGAGTGATTTTGTCATTGTAAGGCACCAAAACCCCAAAATGCATAAAAAAGAAGTTCTTTCTATAGGGAAACAGAATGACATTACCAGAAACATGCCTTTTCACTGATTTCATCGTTTTAGGCACCAAAACGCTATAAAGCATGGAAATCACCCTATATGGAATTACAAAGCAACATTAGCAAAAAACATGTATTTAGTGTCTTAAGTTTCTTTATTATCAAAACGTTAAAACGCTTTTAAAACACCTTTTATAAAAAAAAGAGAAAGAAAACGACATTACTAAAAATGTGTATTTTAAAACTTTTTCACATATCTGGCTACCGAAACACCAAAATCTCTCTATATGAGGAAACGGAATGCCATTACCAGAAACGTGTCTTTTGTTGTTTGAGCGTTTTAGGCACCAAAAGTCTAAAATGCATAGAAAGCACCCTATATTCCTATGACTTGAATTCCTTCAAGAGGGAGGTTTCAAGACACTTATCCACCAATTTTTGACCACTGCTTTGACCCTTTTATGGGACTGGCATTCCAGTGGGCATTTTTTTTTATTAGATTTTTGTTGCCCTTGGCCAGTATCCTTCCTACATAAAAAAAAAAAAATAATAAAAATATTGGAATACAATACAACATTAACAAAAAAAAATATTTTTGTGTGTTTTTTAGTATCTTACGTACCAAAACCATAGAACGCAAACAAAACACCCATTGTAGAGAAACAAAATAACATAAAATAAAGTGTACTATGAGTATTTTTGAGCTTGTTAGGAACAAAAGCAGCAAAATGCAGGCAAAGTACCCTATATAATGGAACAAAACCATATTACCAAAAGTCTATATTATTATTATTGATCTCCTTAGTTAACAAAACGCTAAAACGCATGAATAGCGCTCAAACAATGTATCAGTACCAAAAACATTTGTTTTGAGTGCTATTCACATTGCTACATAGAAAAACGCCAAAATGCATGAAAATTATGGTATAACGAAAAGATATTACAAAAAACGTTTATTGTAAGTGTTTTTCAGCTTTTGAGTTATTCACATTGCTATGTAGGAATACGCGAAAATCCATGCAAAGTATGGAATAACGAAAACACATTACAAAAAACGTTTATTGTAAGTGTTTTTCAGCTTTGTGGTAACAAAACGCAAAACACGCTTTAATAGCACTCTATATAGAGAAACGGAAATTACAATAAACGTGTATATTCTGTTTTTTTCTTTAATTTTTAGGTACCAAACTGACGAAATGCATGTAAAGCAGCATATATTGGGAAAAAAAAAAAAAAAAAAAAAAACGTGTTTTGAGTGTTTCTTTGCAAGAAATATCTTTATCATTGTTCTTGAGTTACGCACGTACCAAAAGGGTAAAACGCACGAAAAAGAGCTCTTTATGGAAAAAGAAAATAAAACTACAAAATTTTTCTTTTTTTGAGCTTGTTACGTAAAAAAACACCAAAATGTATGCTAAGTACTTCATATCAGGATATAAAAGACATTAGGAGAAACGCGTATTATGAAAATTTCTGAGCTTCTAAGGTACCATAAAGCTTAAACGCATAAATAGCACTCAATATAGAGAAACAGAACAACATTACGAAAAACGTGTATATTTTGAGTGTTTTTTTTTTTTTAATATTTTAGGTACCAATATTCCAAAACGCATAAAAAAGCCTTTTATTATGGGGGAAAGCTTTTTTTTTTTGGAGTGTTAGGCACCAAAACGCTAAAAAAAACCATGGAAATCATCGTATATAGGGATGAAAAAAAATAGTAATAATAATAACATGAAAACCGTGCACTTTGAGTGTTATTGATTTTCTTACGTACCAAAACGCTAAAAACTCATGCAAAACACATTTTATGGATAAAGAAAAAGAAAACATTATCAAAACAAGTATTTTGACTGCTACTGAGCTTGTTACGTATAAAAACGCCGAAAATGCATACAAAGTACATTATATATGGAAAGAAAAGTACATTAAGAGAGATGTGTATTATGAGAGGTTTTGAGCTTCTGAGGTACCAAAACACTAAAACGCATGCAAAACTCCCTTTAAGAAGAATAAGAATGATATTAAGAAATAAATGTATTATGCGTGTTTTCTAGCTTGTAATTTACAAAAAACGCAAAAATGAATGCAAAATAGCTTATATGGAGAAACGTATACACATAACGAGATAAGTGTATTATTAGTGTTTTCGAACTTCTTAGGCACCAAAATGCAAAAACACGTTAACAGCATTCTGTGTAGAGAAATTACAGATCATTACCAAAATTGTGCATTTTGACAGTCTTTCACATTGTTAGATATGAAAACGCCAAAATGCATGTGGAAACGAGATGGCATTATAAGAAATGTATATTTTTATTTTTATTTATTTATTTATTTGTTTATTTATTTATTTATATTTTGCATGCTAGACAGCAAACGCTGAAAAGCATAAAACGCATCGTATATGAGAATAAAAACATAAAAAAAAATGTTTGTTTTGAGTGTTGTTTTTTTAGCTTACGTACCACAACATAACCAAAAAACAAATATTTTGAGTGTCATTGAACTTGTTACATACAGAAAAACCAAAATGCATGTAAACTACCCTATATAGGGAACCGATACGACATTATGAAATTTTTTTTGAGAATCTTTAAGTACTAAAACGCAAAAAGGCATGAATATTGCTGTTTATTGACAAAGAGAACATTACGAAAAACACGTATTTTAAGTGTATTTCACATTGTTATGTAACGAAAAGACAAAATGCATGGAAAGCATTACATGAGGAGAGAGAGAAAAAATAAATAAAATTCCACAATCATATTTTTTTAAGTGATTCTGAGCCTGTTAGGTAAGACAATGCTAAAAAGCATGGAAAGCACCCTATATGAGAAAAGAAAACATTACCGTAAACGTGTCTTTTTAGTATTTTTGAACTACTTACGTACAAAAATGCTAAAATGGAAAACATGCGATGGATTTATAGTGTTAAGTACTCTATGTAGTAAAACAAAAAGTCATTACGAGAACCAAAATGCAAAAACGCGTTAATTCCACTGTATATAGAGAAACAGAACAACATTACAAAAAAGAAGTATTCTAAAAAAAAATTGAGCACGCAAAAATATTTGGAAAGTATCCTATACTGGAAACAAAAAGACAATGGAAGAAACGTGTATTGTGAGTGTTCTTGAGCTTCTTACACACCAATACTCTAAAACATATGAATAGCACTCTATACGGAAAAAAAACTTTTTTTTTAAATGTTTGTGTTGTTTTTCTTCACACCTTTAGTAGCCATAACGCCAATCAGCATGCAAAGCATGATAGGCATGAAAATGCAAAAAAATCATGGGAAGCATTCTATATGGGAAAAGAAAAGATTACCAAAAACGTGTCTTTTTGAGTGTTCTTTAGCTACTTGCATACCAAAAACACAAAAACGCCTGCAAAACGCTCTTTATACAGAAAAGGAATGACACTGCCAAAAAACAAGTATTTTGAGTATCTTTTATCTTTTTACTTAAAGAAAACGCCAAAATACATAGAACATACACAATATGAAGAAAAGTGATAACGAGAAACGTGTATTATGAGTGTTCTTGAGGTTTTTAGGTGCCAGAACGCTTTAACGCATGAATAACACAGCACATGGAGAAACAGAACAACATAACGAAAAATGTGTGTTTTTAGTAGTTTTCACATAGATACTAAAGTGCAAAATGCTGGTAAGGCCTTCTGTATGGGGAAACAAAACGACATTACCAGAAACGTTTTTCTTCATTGTTTTGAGAGCTTGAGGCACAAGAAAAAAGAAAAAAAGTAAATAAAAAATGAAATCTAGCTTGTATAGCAAAACAAAACATTACAAAAAAGACAACTTCTTACGTACCAAAACGATAAAACGCATGCAAAACACACTTTATGCCAAAAAAAAAAAAAAAGAAACAGTGCCAAAAACAAGAATTTTGAGTGTTTTGAATTTTTTACGTAGAAAAATACCAATATGCATGCAATGAAATGACATGACGAGAAACGTGAATTATATGTATTTTTTAAATTTTTAGGTATGAAAACGAAAAATGATTAGCACTTTATGTCGAAAAACCGAGCAACATTACAAAAACGTGTATTTTGAGAGTATTTCACATTCTGACGTACCAAACGGAAAAATGCTTCCAAAGCACACTATATGTAGAAAGGAAAGGAAATTTCCAGAAACATGTATTTTCAATGTTTAAGAACATACTAAGCACCAAAACGTAAAAAAAAAAACATGGAAATCGACCTATATGGTAATACAAAAAACATTAAGGAAAACGTTTCTTTGAATGTTTTTGAACAGTTTTTGAATGTTTTTGAATAGTACCAAAACAATAAAACGCTTGCAAAATACCCTTTATGGAAAAATAAGATAACATTATAAAAGAAAAAAGTTTGAGTGTATTTCAGTTTGTTATGTACAAAAACGCAAAAAGTGTATGGAAAATATCTCATATGGGGAGAGAAAAGAACATTACGAGGAACGTGTATTATGTGAAAATTTTTAGCTTAGGTACCAAACAAAACATTACCAAAAACGTGAATTTTGAATGTATTTCACTTTGTTAGGTACCAAAACGCCAAAATGCATGAAAAGCACCCTATAATGGGAATGGAAAATAGATTTTCAGAAAAGGAGTATTTTGAGTGCTTAAGAACATGCTTGGCACCAAAATAATAAAAAAGCATGAAAAGCACTCTATGTGAAAACTCTATGGGAAAACCAAACATTATCAAAAACGTCTCTTTGCAGTATTTTGAGTTAATTACGTAACAAAACGTTAAAACGCAAGCAAAACAATCTATACTGAAAAGAGAAAAACCAACAAAAAGTATTTTGAGAGTTTCTCAACATGTTAAGTAAGAAAAAAAAAAAACACTAAAATGCATGGAAAGTACCCTATATTAGAAAACGGAAATATATTGTGTGAAGCATGTATTATGGGTGTTCTTAATTTTCTTAGTTACAAAAATATTAAAACGCATGAATAGCACTCTAAATCGAGAAACATAAAAAAAAAAAAAAAACATTAGCAAAAACGTGTGTTTTCAATATGTTTCACATTGTTAGTTGCAATAATGCCAAAATACATTTAAAGCACCCTACACTGTGAAAATAAATATTTGTAGTAACATGTCTTTTGAGTGTTTATGAGCGTGTTAGGCACCAAAACGCTAAAAAGCATGCAAAACACCCTATATGGGAAAATAAAAAAAGGGTCTTTTGAGTGTTTTTAAGCAACTTACCTACCAAAACACTAAAACGCATGTAAAACATCTTTCATGGAGAAACACAATAGCATTACAAAAAAAAGCATTATGAATTTACTTAAGTATATATATATATATGTATATATATATATATATATATATATATATATATATATATATATATATATATATATATATATATATATATATATATATATATATATATATATATATATATATATATATATATATACACTTAAGTAAACTCATAATGTTTTTTTCTTTTGTAATGCTATTGCGTTTCTCCATCAAAGATGTTTTACATGAGTTTAAGTGTTTTGGTAGGTAAGTTGCTTAAAACACTCAAAAGACCCTTTTTTTCGTAGTGAAAAGTTTGAATGCATGAAAAGCACACTATATAGTGAAACGAAAAGACATTACAAGAGAAAATTTTTATGAGTGTTTTTCAAATTATTACGTATCAAAATGTATATATACACATACATATACATATATATATATATATATATATATATATATATATATATATATATATATATATATATATATATATATATATATATATATATATATATATATATATATATATATATATAAGAATGCAAAAAAAATACTATATATGGGAAAACGAAAAGACTTTATGAGAAACATATGATAATAGTGTTTTTGAGCTTCTCAGTTACCAAAACGATAAGACGCATAAATAGCACTCTATATAGAGAAACTGCATAACATTACCAAAAATGTGCATTTTAAATGTATTTCACTTTGCTAGGTAACAAAACGAAAAAATGCAAGCAAAGCATCCAATATTAGGTAAAGAAAAGAGATATACACAAAAGGGTTTTTGAGTGTTTATGATAACAATTATTGGAAAAAAACTTTAAATGAGAAAAAAAAAAATTATAAAAACATTTTTGTTCATTGTCTTGGAGCTACCTCCGTACCAAAACGCAAAATATCATGCAAAATATCCTTTATGCAGAAACAAAATGATATTAAGAAAACCAAGTAAATTCATTGTTCTGAGCTTGTTACGTAGTGAAAAGTTAAAATGCATGAAAAGCACACTATATGGTGAAACGAAAAGACATTAGAAGAGAAAATTTTTATGAGTGTTTTTCAAATTCTTACGTATTAAAATGTTTAAAGGCATGAATAGCACTCTATATGGAGGAAGAAGGAAATTACCAAAAACGTGTATTTTGAGTGTTTTTCATATTTTAGGTACCAAAACGCCAAAATTTATGCAAGGAAAAGAAATGACATCACCAGAAAAAGTTTCCTGTCAATATTTACTCTTTTTCAGCGCGTTAGGCACCAAAACTCTAAAAAAAAAAAAAAGCATGTAATTCACCAAATAAAATGATACAAAACCACATTACGAAAAACGAGTCTTTTGAGTTTTTTTAATCTTTTGCGTATGAAAACGCTTAAAGGCATGCAAAACACACTGCATGGAAAAAACATAATAACAATCCCAAAAAAGAGTATTTTGAGTGTTTTTTTGTTTGTTACGTAGAAAAACGCCAAAATCCACACAAAGTCCTTTATATGGAAAACTAAAAGATATTACAAGAAACGTATATTATGAGAGTTTTTCACCGCGTTAAGAAGCAAAATCATAAAACTCATGAATAGTACTCTACATAGAGAAATATATGAATATTATCCAAAACGTATTTTGAGTCTTTTTTTTTTAATATTAATAGGTATCAAAACACCGAAAAGCTTGCAAAGCCCCATATATGGGGAAATTAAATGACATTACAAGATAGGTGTCTTTTAGGGTTTTTGAACGTAGTACGCACCAAAACGCAAAAAAATCATGAGAATTAACCTATATGTGAATAAAAGACATCACGAAAAACGAGCCTTTTGAGTGTTTTGAGCTTATTACGCAAAAAATACACTAAAACGCATGTAAAACACCCTTTATGGAGAAAGAGAATAACATTACAAAAAAAAAAAAGTTTTAAGTGGTTTTGATCTGGTTACGTAGAAAAACGCCAAAATAAGGGCAAATTACCCTATATGTGGAATCGAAAAGACTTAACGAAAAACGTGTATTATTAATGTTTTGAGTTTCTTTGGTACCAAAACGCTAAAAGGCATGAATAGCAGTCTATATGGAGAAACCGGACAATATTACCAAAAAAAGTGAATTATGAGTGTATTTCTCATTGTTAGGTACAAAAGCGCCAAAATATCTGCAAAGAACCCTATATGTGGAGGTGAACTATATATATATATATATATATATATATATATATATATATATATATATATATATATATATATATATATATATATATATATATATATATATATATATATATATATATATATATTCCAAAATGCTTTGAAAGCACCCTATACGAAGAAAGGAAACATTAACAGAAACGCGTTTTTGAGTGTTTTTGTTCGTGTTAGTCACCCTGTCGCTTGAAAGCATGGAATTCACCTTATTTGGGAATACAGAACAACATTACCAAAAACGTGTCTTTTGAGTTTATTTTTTTTTACTTTTTACGTACCAAACGATAAAACGCATAACTAAACGCAAAAACGCGTGAATAGTAGAAACATGTAGTAGAATATGTAGAAACTAAACAACAATACAAAAACTTGTGTTTTTGGTATTTTTTTACATTATTAGTTAACAAAACGCCATCATAATTAATGCAAAGCGCTTTTTATAGACAATGCAATCGACATTACTTGAAACGTGCTTTTTCATTGTTTTACTGCGTTTTAGGCATCAGAACGCTAAAATGATGGAAAACACTCTATACTGAAATACAAAACAACATTACCATAAACGCGTCCTTTAAGTGTTTTTTGAGCTTATTACTTACAAAAAACGATAAAATGCATATAAAGTATCCTATATGGAAAACGAAATATAACAAGGAACATGCATTACACGTGTTTTTTTAATATCTTAGGTAACAAAACGCTAAAACACGTGAAAAAGCACTTTATATGAAGAAACAGAACAATCTTGCAAAAAATGTCTGTTTCAAGTGTTTTTTTTTTAATTGTTATGTACCAAAACCCCAAAATGAATGTAAAACACTATATGGGGAAATGAAAGATGACGAGAAATGTATATTGTGAGTGATTTTTTTTATTGTTTTTGAGCTTCTTACGTACAAAAACGCCAAAGCGTATGTAAATTACTCAATATTGGGAAACGAAAGGATATCACCAAAAACGTGTATAATGAGAGTTCCTGAGCTTCTTAGGTACCAGAACAATAAAACAGGAAAAAAAAACACTTGATATAGAGAAACATAACAACATTACCAAAAACGTGAGTCTTTTAGTGTTTTCGCCTTATGTTCATAACACAAAAATGCATCCAAAGCATGTGATTTGAAAAAAAAAAAAAAAACGTTACCAAAAACGAGTATTGTTTGAGCTCGTTAGATACTAAAACTCCTTAATGCATGCAAACCTCTCTATATGGGAAAACAAAGGAATTTTTCTGAAACACGTGTGTAATAAGTGTTTCTGAGCTCCTCAGCTAACGAAACGGAAAATTGCCTGAATAGCAGTCTATATGGAGAAACATAAGAACATTACCCAAAACGTGTATTTTCAGTATTTTCACATTGTTACGTACAAAAAAGTAAACATGTAAGAAAATCACTCCATAGGGGGAAACGCATTATTACTAGAAATGTGTGTTTTAAATGCTTTTGATCGTGTTAGGTACCAAAATGCTAAAAATCATGTGAAATAAAATGATACTTCCAGAAACGGGTAATTTTTTTTTTTACTTTTTGAGCCTCTTAGGTATCAAAACTCAAAAACCCATGAATAGCACTCTATATGTAAACAACATTACCAAAAAAACTCGTGTTTGTGGTGTTTTTGAGCTTCTTAAGTATGAAACCGATAAAACGCAGGCAAAACACCCATTATGAAATAAAAATGAATAACATTACCAAAAATATATATTTTGAGTAATTTTGAGCTTGTTATAAAGAAAAACGGCAAACTGCATGCAAAATACCCTATATGGTGAAACAAAACTTAATTACCAGAAACGTGAACTTATGTAACAAAAACGCTAAAACGCGTAAATAGCACACAGAACATTATCAAAAACGTGTGTATCGAGTGATTTTGTCATTGTAAGGCACCAAAACCCCAAAATGCATAAAAAAGAAGTTCTTTCTATAGGGAAACAGAATGACATTACCAGAAACATGCCTTTTCACTGATTTCATCGTTTTAGGCACCAAAACGCTATAAAGCATGGAAATCACCCTATATGGAATTACAAAGCAACATTAGCAAAAAACATGTATTTAGTGTCTTAAGTTTCTTTATTATCAAAACGTTAAAACGCTTTTAAAACACCTTTTATAAAAAAAGAGAAAGAAAACGACATTACTAAAAATGTGTATTTTAAAACTTTTTCACATATCTGGCTACCGAAACACCAAAATCTCTCTATATGAGGAAACGGAATGCCATTACCAGAAACGTGTCTTTTGTTGTTTGAGCGTTTTAGGCACCAAAAGTCTAAAATGCATAGAAAGCACCCTATATTCCTATGACTTGAATTCCTTCAAGAGGGAGGTTTCAAGACACTTATCCACCAATTTTTGACCACTGCTTTGACCCTTTTATGGGACTGGCATTTCAGTGGGCATTTTTTTTTATTAGATTTTTGTTGCCCTTGGCCAGTATCCTTCCTACATAAAAAAAAATAAAATAAAAATATTGGAATACAATACAACATTAACAAAAAAAAATATTTTTGTGTGTTTTTTAGTATCTTACGTACCAAAACCATAGAACGCAAACAAAACACCCATTGTAGAGAAACAAAATAACATAAAATAAAGTGTATTATGAGTATTTTTGAGCTTGTTAGGAACAAAAGCAGCAAAATGCAGGCAAAGTACCCTATATAATGGAACAAAACCATATTACCAAAAGTCTATATTATTATTATTGATCTCCTTAGTTAACAAAACGCTAAAACGCATGAATAGCGCTCAAACAATGTATCAGTACCAAAAACATTTGTTTTGAGTGCTATTCACATTGCTACATAGAAAAACGCCAAAATGCATGCAAATTATGGTATAACGAAAAGATATTACAAAAAACGTTTATTGTAAGTGTTTTTCAGCTTTTGAGTTATTCACATTGCTATGTAGGAATACGCGAAAATCCATGCAAAGTATGGAATAACGAAAACACATTACAAAAAACGTTTATTGTAAGTGTTTTTCAGCTTTGTGGTAACAAAACGCAAAACACGCTTTAATAGCACTCTGTATCGAGAAACGGAAATTACAATAAACGTGTATATTCTGTTTTTTTCTTTAATTTTTAGGTACCAAACTGACGAAATGCATGTAAAGCAGCATATATTGGGAAAAAAAAAAAAAAAAAAAACGTGTTTTGAGTGTTTCTTTGCAAGAAATATCTTTATCATTGTTCTTGAGTTACGCACGTACCAAAAGGGTAAAACGCACGAAAAAGAGCTCTTTATGGAAAAAGAAAATAAAACTACGAAATTTTTTGTTTTTTTGAGCTTGTTACGTAAAAAAACACCAAAATGTATGCTAAGTACTTCATATCAGGATATAAAAGACATTAGGAGAAACGCGTATTATGAAAATTTCTGAGCTTCTAAGGTACCATAAAGCTTAAACGCATAAATAGCACTCAATATAGAGAAACAGAACAACATTACGAAAAACGTGTATATTTTGAGTGTTTTTTTTTTTTTAATATTTTAGGTACCAATATTCCAAAACGCATAAAAAAGCCTTTTATTATGGGGGAAAGCTTTTTTTTTTTGGAGTGTTAGGCACCAAAACGCTAAAAAAAACCATGGAAATCATCGTATATAGGGATGAAAAAAAATAGTAATAATAATAACATGAAAACCGTGCACTTTGAGTGTTATTGATTTTCTTACGAACCAAAACGCTAAAAACTCATGCAAAACACATTTTATGGATAAAGAAAAAGAAAACATTATCAAAACAAGTATTTTGACTGCTACTGAGCTTGTTACGTATAAAAACGCCGAAAATGCATACAAAGTACATTATATATGGAAAGAAAAGTACATTAAGACGGATGTGTATTATGAGAGGTTTTGAGCTTCTGAGGTACCAAAACACTAAAACGCATGCAAAACTCCCTTTAAGAAGAATAAGAATGATATTAAGAAATAAATGTATTATGCGTGTTTTCTAGCTTGTAATTTACAAAAAACGCAAAAATGAATGCAAAATAGCTTATATGGAGAAACGTATACACATAACGAGATAAGTGTATTATTAGTGTTTTCGAACTTCTTAGGCACCAAAATGCAAAAACACGTTAACAGCATTCTGTGTAGAGAAATTACAGATCATTACCAAAATTGTGCATTTTGACAGTCTTTCACATTGTTAGATATGAAAACGCCAAAATGCATGTGGAAACGAGATGGCATTATAAGAAATGTATATTTTTATTTTTATTTATTTATTTATTTGTTTATTTATTTATTTATATTTTGCATGCTAGACAGCAAACGCTGAAAAGCATAAAACGCATCGTATATGAGAGTAAAAACATCAAAAAAAATGTTTGTTTTGAGTATTGTTTTTTTAGCTTACGTACCACAACATAACCAAAAAACAAATATTTTGAGTGTCATTGAACTTGTTACATACAGAAAAAACAAAATGCATGTAAACTACCCTATATAGGGAACCGATACGACATTATGAAATTTTTTTTGAGAATCTTTAAGTACTAAAACGCAAAAAGGCATGAATATTGCTGTTTATTGACAAAGAGAACATTACAAAAAACATGTATTTTAAGTGTATTTCACATTGTTATGTAACGAAAAGACAAAATGCATGGAAAGCATTACATGAGGAGAGAGAGAGAGAAAAAAAAATAAAATTCCACAATCATATTTTTTTTTAAGTGATTCTGAGCCTGTTAGGTAAGACAATGCTAAAAAGCATGGAAAGCACCCTATATGAGAAAAGAAAACATTACCGTAAACGTGTCTTTTTAGTATTTTTGAACTACTTACGTACAAAAATGCTAAAATGGAAAACATGCGATGGATTTATAGTGTTAAGTACTCTATGTAGTAAAACAAAAAGTCATTACGAGAACCAAAATGCAAAAACGCGTTAATTCCACTGTATATAGAGAAACAGAACAACATTACAAAAAAGAAGTATTCTGAAAAAAAAATTGAGCACGCAAAAATATTTGGAAAGTATCCTATACTGGAAACAAAAAGACAATGGAAGAAACGTGTATTGTGAGTGTTCTTGAGCTTCTTACACACCAATACTCTAAAACATATGAATAGCACTCTATACGGAAAAAAAACTTTTTTTTTAAATGTTTGTGTTGTTTTTCTTCACACCTTTAGTAGCCATAACGCCAATCAGCATGCAAAGCATGATAGGCATGAAAATGCAAAAAAATCATGGGAAGCATTCTATATGGGAAAAGAAAAGATTACCAAAAACGTGTCTTTTTGAGTGTTCTTTAGCTACTTGCATACCAAAAACACAAAAACGCCTGCAAAACGCTCTTTATACAGAAAAGGAATGACACTGCCAAAAAACAAGTATTTTGAGTATCTTTTATCTTTTTACTTAAAGAAAACGCCAAAATACATAGAACATACACAATATGAAGAAAAGTGATAACGAGAAACGTGTATTATGAGTGTTCTTGAGGTTTTTAGGTGCCAGAACGCTTTAACGCATGAATAACACAGCACATGGAGAAACAGAACAACATAACGAAAAATGTGTGTTTTTAGTAGTTTTCACATAGATACTAAAGTGCAAAATGCTGGTAAGGCCTTCTGTATGGGGAAACAAAACGACATTACCAGAAACGTTTTTCTTCATTGTTTTTGAGAGCTTGAGGCACAAGAAAAAAGAAAAAAAGTAAATAAAAAATGAAATCTAGCTTGTATAGCAAAACAAAACATTACAAAAAAGACAACTTCTTACGTACCAAAACGATAAAACGCATGCAAAACACACTTTATGCCAAAAAAAGAAAAGAAAAGAAACAGTGCCAAAAACAAGAATTTTGAGTGTTTTGAATTTTTTACGTAGAAAAATACCAATATGCATGCAATGAAATGACATGACGAGAAACGTGAATTATATGTATTTTTAAAATTTTTAGGTATGAAAACGAAAAATGATTAGCACTTTAGCATTAGCATTACAAAAACGTGTATTTTGAGAGTATTTCACATTCTGACGTACCAAACGGAAAAATGCTTCCAAAGCACACTATATGTAGAAAGGAAAGGAAATTTCCAGAAACATGTATTTTCAATGTTTAAGAACATGCTAAGCACCAAAACGTAAAAAAAAAAAACATGGAAATCGACCTATATGGTAATACAAAAAACATTAAGGAAAACGTTTCTTTGAATGTTTTTGAACAGTTTTTGAATGTTTTTGAATAGTACCAAAACAATAAAACGCTTGCAAAATACCCTTTATGAAAAAATAAGATAACATTATAAAAGAAAAAAGTTTGAGTGTATTTCAGTTTGTTATGTACAAAAACGCAAAAAGTGTATGGAAAATATCTCATATGGGGAGAGAAAAGAACATTACGAGGAACGTGTATTATGTGAAAATTTTTAGCTTAGGTACCAAACAAAACATTACCAAAAACGTGAATTTTGAATGTATTTCAGTTTGTTAGGTACCAAAACGCCAAAATGCATGAAAAGCATCCTATAATGGGAATGGAAAATAGATTTTCAGAAAAGGAGTATTTTGAGTGCTTAAGAACATGCTTGGCACCAAAATAATAAAAAAGCATGAAAAGCACTCTATGTGAAAACTCTATGGGAAAACCAAACATTATCAAAAACGTCTCTTTGCAGTATTTTGAGTTAATTACGTAACAAAACGTTAAAACGCAAGCAAAACACTCTATACTGAAAAGAGAAAAACCAACAAAAAGTATTTTGAGAGTTTCTCAACATGTTAAGTAAGAAAAAAAAAAAAACACTAAAATGCATGGAAAGTACCCTATATTAGAAAACGGAGATATATTGTGTGAAGCATGTATTATGGGTGTTCTTAATTTTCTTAGTTACAAAAATATTAAAACGCATGAATAGCACTCTAAATCGAGAAACAGAAAAAAAAAAAAAACATTAGCAAAAACGTGTGTTTTCAATATGTTTCACATTGTTAGTTGCAATAATGCCAAAATACATTTAAAGCACCCTACACTGTGAAAATAAATATTTGTAGTAACATGTCTTTTGAGTGTTTATGAGCGTGTTAGGCACCAAAACGCTAAAAAGCATGCAAAACACCCTATATGGGAAAAGAAAAAAAGGGTCTTTTGAGTGTTTTTTAAGCAACTTACCTACCAAAACACTAAAACGCATGTAAAACATCTTTCATGGAGAAACACAATAGCATTACAAAAAAAAAGCATTATGAGTTTACTTAAGTATATATATATATATATATATATATATATATATATATATATATATATATATATATATATATATATATATATATATATATATATATATATATATATATATATATATATATATATATATATATATATATATATATATATATATATATATATATATATATATATATATATATATATATATATATATATATATATATATATATATATATATATATATATATATATATATATATATACACTTAAGTAAACTCATAATGTTTTTTTCTTTTGTAATGCTATTGCGTTTCTCCATGAAAGATATTTTACATGAGTTTAAGTGTTTTGGTAGGTAAGTTGCTTAAAACACTCAAAAGACCCTTTTTTCGTAGTGAAAAGTTTAAATGCATGAAAAGCACACTATATATTGAAACGAAAAGACATTACAAGAGAAAATTTTTATGAGTGTTTTTCAAATTATTACGTATCAAAATGTATATATACACATACATATATATATATATATATATATATATATATATATATATATATATATATATATATATATATATATATATATATATATATATATATATATATATATATATATATATATATATATATATATATATATATATATATATATATATATATATATATATATATATATATATATATATATATATATATATATATATATATATATATATATATATAAGAATGCAAAAAATATACTATATATGGGAAAACGAAAAGACTTTATGAGAAACATATGATAATAGTGTTTTTGAGCTTCTCAGTTACCAAAACGATAAGACGCATAAATAGCACTCTATATAGAGAAACTGCATAACATTACCAAAAATGTGCATTTTAAATGTATTTCACTTTGCTAGGTAACAAAACGAAAAAATGCAAGCAAAGCATCCAATATTAGGTAAAGAAAAGAGATATACACAAAAGGGTTTTTGAGTGTTTATGATAACAATTATTGGAAAAAAAACTTTAAATGAGAAAAAAAAATTATAAAAACATTTTTGTTCATTGTCTTGGAGCTACCTCCGTACCAAAACGCAAAATATCATGCAAAATATCCTTTATGCAGAAACAAAATGATATTAAGAAAACCAAGTAAATTCATTGTTCTGAGCTTGTTACGTAGTGAAAAGTTAAAATGCATGAAAAGCACACTATATGGTGAAACGAAAAGACATTAGAAGAGAAAATTTTTATGAGTGTTTTTCAAATTCTTACGTATTAAAATGTTTAAAGGCATGAATAGCACTCTATATGGAGGAAGAAGGAAATTACCAAAAACGTGTATTTTGAGTGTTTTTCATATTTTAGGTACCAAAACGCCAAAATTTATGCAAGGAAAAGAAATGACATCACCAGAAAAAGTTTCCTGTCAATATTTACTCTTTTTCAGCGCGTTAGGCACCAAAACTCTAAAAAAAAAAAAGCATGTAATTCACCAAATAAAATGATACAAAACCACATTACGAAAAACGAGTCTTTTGAGTTTTTTTAATCTTTTGAAAACGCTTAAAGGCATGCAAAACACACTGCATGGAAAAAACATAATAACAATCCCAAAAAAGAGTATTTTGAGTGTTTTTTTTGTTTGTTACGTAGAAAAACGCCAAAATCCACACAAAGTCCTTTATATGGAAAACTAAAAGATATTACAAGAAACGTATATTATGAGAGTTTTTCACCGCGTTAAGAAGCAAAATCATAAAACTCATGAATAGTACTCTACATAGAGAAATATATGAATATTATCCAAAACGTATTTTGAGTCTTTTTTTTTTAATATTAATAGGTATCAAAACACCGAAAAGCTTGCAAAGCCCCATATATGGGGAAATTAAATGACATTACAAGATAGGTGTCTTTTAGGGTTTTTGAACGTAGTACGCACCAAAACGCAAAAAAATCATGAGAATTAACCTATATGTGAATAAAAGACATCACGAAAAACGAGCCTTTTGAGTGTTTTGAGCTTATTACGCAAAAAATACACTAAAACGCATGTAAAACACCCTTTATGGAGAAAGAGAATAACATTACAAAAAAAAAAAAGTTTTAAGTGTTTTTGATCTGGTTACGTAGAAAAATGCCAAAATAAGGGCAAATTACCCTATATGTGGAATCGAAAAGACTTAACGAAAAACGTGTATTATTAATGTTTTGAGTTTCTTTGGTACCAAAACGCTAAAAGGCATGAATAGCAGTCTATATGGAGAAACCGGATAATATTACCAAAAAAGTGAATTATGAGTGTATTTCTCATTGTTAGGTACAAAAGCGCCAAAATATCTGCAAAGAACCCTATATGTGGAGGTGAACTATATATATATATATATATATATATATATATATATATATATATATATATATATATATATATATATATATATATATATATATATATATATATATATATATATATATATATATATATATATTCCAAAATGCTTTGAAAGCACCCTATACGAAGAAAGGAAACATTAACAGAAACGCGTTTTTGAGTGTTTTTGTTCGTGTTAGTCACCCTGTCGCTTGAAAGCATGGAATTCACCTTATTTGGGAATACAGAACAACATTACCAAAAACGTGTCTTTTGAGTTTTTTATTTTTTTACTTTTTACGTACCAAACGATAAAACGCATGCAAAACAGCCTTTAAGAAAAAAAAATGTAAATAACATTACCAAAACTAGCATTTTCACTTTTTTTTTTTTTTTTGTAGAAAAACGCCAAAATGCAAGCAAAGTACCCTATATTTGGACATTATCAAAGTCGTGTATTATGAATGTTTTTGAGCTTATTAGGCACCAAAACGCTAAAGTGCATTAATAGTTATATGAACAGACAGAGCAACATCACCAAAAACGTGTATTTTGAGTGTAAAGGCCAAAATGCATGGAAAGCACCTTATATGGGGAAATAAAACGGGAATTCAAGAAAAGTGTCATTTGACTGTTTATGAGCATGTTAGACACTAAAACGCTAAAAAGCATTGAAATCACCCTACAATGGATCAAAAGATAACATTACGAAAAACGAGTTTTTTGAGTGCTTTTTTTTTTTTACTTTTTACGTACCAAAAAGCCTAATCGCACGTTAAACATCCTTTATGAAGTGTCAGAATAAGATACCAAAAAAAGAGTATTTTGTGTACAAAATTTTACGTACAATAAAACGCAAAAAAAAAAAAAAAAATAATGCATTATTAAAAATTATAAAAAAAATTGTATTATGGGTGTTTTTGACCTGAGGTAACTAAACGCAAAAACGCGTGAATAGTAGAAACATGTAGTAGAATATGTAGAAACTAAATAACAATACAAAAACTTGTGTTTTTGGTATTTTTTTACATTATTAGTTACCAAAACGCCATCATAATTAATGCAAAGCGCTTTTTATAGACAATGCAATCGACATTACTTGAAACGTGCTTTTTCATTGTTTTACTGCGTTTTAGGCATCAGAACGCTAAAATGATGGAAAACACTCTATACTGAAATACAAAACAACATTACCATAAACGCTTCCTTTAAGTGTTTTTTGAGCTTATTATGTACAAAAAACGATAAAATGCATATAAAGTATCCTATATGGAAAACGAAATATAACAAGGAACATGCATTACACGTGTTTTTTTAATATCTTAGGTAACAAAACGCTAAAACACGTGAAAAAGCACTTTATATGAAGAAACAGAACAATCTTGCAAAAAATGTCTGTTTCAAGTGTTTTTTTTTAATTGTTATGTACCAAAACCCCAAAATGAATGTAAGACACTATATGGGGAAATGAAAGATGACGAGAAATGTATATTGTGAGTGTTTTTTTTAACTTCTTAAGTACCAAAACTCTAAAATGCGTCAATCCCACTTGATAAGGAGGAACAAAAAAAAAATAAATCATATTCTTACGTATCAAAGCAATGAAATGCATGAAAAGCACTCCATATGGGGTAACAAAACGATATTTCTTGAAACATGTCTTCTTACTGTTTTTGGTCTTGTTAGGTACCAAAATGTTAAATGCACGGAAAGCAATATTGAACTAAAAAACTATATAACGAAAAGCGTGTGTTTTGAGTGTTTTTTAGTTTCTTTCATAACAAAACATTAAAATGTTCTTTCTGCAGAAGCAGATTAATATTACCAATTGTATGCATTTCGAGTGTTTTTAAGCTTGGGTACGGAAACAGGAAAATGTATGAAAAGTACCTTAATTGGTGAAAAAAAAACAATATTACCGGAAACGTGGATTATGAGTTTTTTATATTCTCAGGTAACAAAATGCTAAAATGCGTGAATGGCACTCCATATGTAGAAACTGATCAACATTACAAAAACGTATTTTGAGTACTTTTTACAACGATAGGTACCAAACCGCCAAAATGTATACAACGCATATCATATGAGGAAACGAAAGGACATAACCAGAAAGGTGTCTTTTCAGTGTTTTTAGTGTTTTAGGCACCAAACCGCCAAAATTCATAGAATGTACCCGTATTGGGATATAAAACAGCAATAAGAAAAAAATATCTTTTCAGTGTTTCGTGTTATATTTTTTTTTTTTAAGGTTCTTATGCATGAAAACGCTTAAAAAAAAAACATGCGATTTTTTTTTTATTGAGAAACAAAATAACATTTTTAGCATGTTAGGTAAAAAGAAAATCAATTGAAAGTAAAAAAAAAATATTTAAATTCATTTAAATAATGAAACGATATTAGAAGAAACGTTTATTATCAGTGTTTCTTAGTTTCTTAAGTACCAAAACACTTAAACGCGTGAATACCACTTTTTTTTTTATGAAGAAAAAGAACAGCATTACCAAAAACGTCTGTTTTGAGATTTTTCTCCATTGTTAGGTACCAAAAGGCCAAAATGCATGCAAAGTACCCTATATGGGGAAAGGAAAGGACATTACGAGAAATGTGTATTATGAGTGGTTTTAAGATTCTTAGGTAATAACTCTAAAACGCGTGAATAGCACTCTATGTGGAGAAACAGAACATTACTAAAAACGTTTACTTTAAGTGCTTTTTACTTTGTTAGGTTCCAAAACGTCAAAATGCATGCAAAAAACTCTATTTGGTGAAACTAAATATGACAAGAGACATGTCGTTTGTGTGTTTTTAGCGTGTTAGGCAGCAAAACGTTAAAAAAAAAGCATAGAAACGATCCTATATGGGAATACAAAACTGCTATATAGAATGAACTCTATATAGCAGAAAACGCTAAAACGCATAAAAAACACTCTATATATGAAAACAGAATAAGATTACCAAAACCGTGGATTTTCAGAGTATTTCACAGTGTTACGTATCAAAACGGCAAAATGCAGGCAAAGCACCCTCAACACGAAAAAGAAACGACATTTCCAGAAACGTGTCTTTTGAGTGTGCATGAGCATGTTAGGTACCATCACGCTAAAGAGCAGGTAAAGCAACCTATATAGAAAAACAAAACATTATCAAAAACGTCTATTTTGAGAGTTTTGAGGCTCTTAACTAAAGAAACACTAAAACGGACGAAAATACAGAGTTCATGCAGAATCACATTAACTTTACCGAAAACGTTAGAGTGTTTTTTGAGCTTGTTACATACAAAAACGGAAAAATACATGGAAATGAAAGAACATTGCGAGAAACATATATAATATGTGTTTTATAGCTTTTTAGCTCTTAGGCACCAAAAAGCTAAAACGCATGAAGAGCATTTTATAACATTGTTTTTATAACCAAAACGTGAAAATCCATATATATATATATATATATATATATATATATATATATATATATATATATATATATATATATATATATATATATATATATATATATATATATATATATATATATATATATATATATATATATATATATATATATATATATATATATATATATATATATATATATATATATATATATATATATATATATATATATATATATATATATATATATATATATATATATATATATATATATATATATATATATATATATATATATATATATATATATATATATATATATATATATATATATATATATATATATATATATATATATATATATATATATATATATATATATATATATATATATATATATATATATATATATATATATATATATATATATATATATATATATATATATATATATATATATATATATATATATATATATATATATATATATATATATATATATTCCAAAATGCTTTGAAAGCACCCTATACGAGGAAAGGAAACATTAACAGAAACGCGTTTTTGAGTGTTTTTGTTCGTGGTAGTCACCCTGTCGCTTGAAAGCATGGAATTAACCTTATATGGGAATACAGAACAACATTACCAAAAACGTGTCTTTTGAGTTTTTTTTTTTTTTTACTTTTTACGTACCAAACGATAAAACGCATGCAAAACACCCTTTAAGAAAAAAAAATGTAAATAACATTACCAAAACTAGCATTTTCATTTTTTTTTTTTTTTTTGCAGAAAAAACGCCAAAATGCAAGCAAAGTACCCTATATGGGGACATTATCAAAGACGTGTATTATGAATGTTTTTGAGCTTATTAGGCACCAAAACGCTAAAGTGCATTAATAGTTATATGAACAAAGCAATTTATAACATTGTTTTTATAACCAAAACGTGAAAATCCATGAAAAGCACCCTATATCGGGAAAGTAAACGATATTTCAAGAAACGTTTATTTTTTGGTGTTTCTAAGTGTGCTAGGCACCAAAACGATCAAAAGCATAAAAAAAAGCACCTCTGTGGAAAACAAAACATTACCAAAAACTCCTCTTTCACTGTATTAAATCTAGTTACGTACCAAAACACTAAAACGCATGCAATGGAAAACCAGAACAACATTTTAAAAAATATGTATTTTGAGTGTATTTCACATTGTTAGGTATCAAAATGCCAGAATCCATGGAAAATAAATCATATTTACAGATTTATGTCTTTTTTCTGAGTATGGAAAGCATGGAAAGCCTTTTATATTGGAAAACAAAACTTTATAAAAAACGTTGTCTTTTTAGTGTTTTTGAGCGTGTTAGACACCCAAACGCTTAAAAGAATGGAAATAACCCTATAAGGGTATACAAAAAAAACATTACGAAATAAGTGCCTTTTTAGTCTCCTTTGAACTTCTTACGTACCATAACGCTAAAACGCATGCAAAACACCATTTATGGAGAAAAACAATAACCCTAACAACAAACACGTTTTTTAAGATTTCATTGATTTCCTTAATACAAAAACGCAAAAAAATCCATTCTAAGTACCCTAGGTAGGAAAAATAGAAGACATTACAAGAGACGTGTATTATGAGCTTGAACGCATTAATAGCATTCTTTAAGGAGAAACAGAACAACATTATGAAAAACGTGTATTTTGATTTTTTTTTCAAATTCTTTGGTACAAAACGCCAAAATGAAGGAAATTACCATCTAAGAAAAAAAAAAAGATGACATTCCCAAAAACACGTCTTTAAAGTGTTTAGGCACCAAAACACTAAAAAGCATATAAGCCATTTTTTTTTAAGGTAAAACAAAACAACATCACCAAAAACATCTTATTTCAGTGTTTTTCAGCTACTTACCTACCAAATCGCCAAAGCTCATGGTAAAAGAGTTTAATTTCACCAAACACGTGTGTTTTGAGTGTTTTGAGCTTGTTACATAGAAAAACAACAAAATGTATGTAAAGTATTCTATATAAGGAAAAGAAAAGACATTACGAGAGACGTGTATTATAAGAGTTTTGAGCTACTTAAGTACCATCTTGCTAAAACGCACGAATAGCACTCTAAATTAAGAAAAAAAAACATTACCAAAATAGTGTATTTTGAATGGTTTCATTTTATTAGGTATCAAAACGCCAAAATGTATGCAGAGCTATCTATATGGTGAAATGAAACAAAATTACCAGAAATGTGTCTTTTGATTGTTTTTTAGCATGTTAGGCACTAAAACTCTAAAAAGCCTGGAAATAACCCGATATGATAGCAGAAAAAAAAAAAAAAAAATATATATATATATATATATATATATATATATATATATATATATATATATATATATATATATATATATATATATATATATATATATATATATATATATATATATATATATATATATATAAAGAAAAACGCCTCTGTTGAGTATTTTTTAACTTTTTGCATACGAAAAAATGAAAATCCATGGAAAACACTATTTATAAAAGAAACAGAATAACATTACCAAAAATAAGTATTTTTTTTAGTGCTTTTGAGCTTCTTATGTAGAAGATCGGGAAAATGCATGCTAAGTACGCTTAATAGGGAGTCGAAAAGACATTACGAGAAACGTTTATAATGATTGTTTTTTAAGCTTCTTAGATACCAAAACACGAAAACGAATTAATAGCACTCTATATGGAAAAACAGAATAACATGAAAAAAAATTGTTTCGGGTGTTTTCACATTGTTAGAAACCAAATCGTCAAAATATTTACAAAGATCACTATATGCAAAAACGAATCGACAGTATTTAAAACGTGTCTTTTGAGTGTTTTTAAGCGTATTAAGCACAAAAACGCAAAAAAGACATATAAATCACGGTATATGGGATACAAAATATTACAAAAAACGTGTTTTTTGAGTGTTTTTGAACTTCTTATGTACCAAAACGCTAAAAACGCATGCAAAACCCCATTTATCAAGAAACAGAATATTATTACCAAAAATGAGTGTTTTAAGTATTTTTTTTATCTCGTCATGAAGAAAACCCCAAATGCATTTAAAGTATCCTAAATGGGAAACGAAAAGACATAACGAGAAACGTTTCTTATGAATGTTTTTGATCTTCTTAGTTACCAATTTGTTAAAAGACGCTAAAAGTACTGTATATAGAGGAACAGTAAAACATTACTATAAAGTGTATTTTGCGTGTTTTTAACATTATTGGGTACCAAAACACCATAATGTATTCAAATGCCCTTACACATGTATGGAGAATTGTTTTTCACACTGCTAGACACCAAAACGCTAAATTAATGAATGGAAAGCAACCTATTTGTAGAAAGGAAACGACATGTCTTTGTCTTTTGTTTTTCTGAGAGTGTTACCCATCAAAATGCTAAAAATCATGGAATGCACTTTATAAGGAAAACGAAACATTACCAAAAAAGTATCTTTTTAGCTTTTTTGAGCTACTTACGTATCAAAACGGGATTTCCAGAAACGTGCCTTATGCTTATGAATATGCTAGTCACAAAAACGCTAGAAAAGTATGGAAAGCACCCTATATGGGAAAAACCAAACAACATTAACAAAAACGTCAGTTTTTAGCGTGGAAAAATAGAACAACATTAACAAAAACGTGTATTCTGAGTGATTTTCAAATAGTTAGGGAGCAATACACCAAAATGAATCTAAAGCCTTTTATATGTAGAAAGGAAACGAAATTTTAAGAAATAAGTCTTTTATTTTATTTTTTAAAATTGTTTAAGACACCAAAACGGTGAAAACCATGAAGATCACCTTGTAAGGATATAGAAAGCAACATTATGAAAAATAAAGAATCCTTTGATTGTTTTTAAACTTTTTTCGCACCAAAACGCTAAAACGCATAGAAAACTCCCTTTATGAAGAAAAAAGTAATAATATTTCCAAAAACAAACATTTTACTTGTTACGTAAGAAGAACTTATGTTCCAACACGATAATGCGTATGGAAAACGCCATTTATTGAAAAAACACAATGACTCTATGAAAATCGTGTTTTTAACTTATTACGTAAGAAATCAGGGTTATTAAGCTACTTATGTACCAAAACGATAATGCGTATGGAAAACGCCATTTATTGAAAGCATTGACTACGAAAATCGCGTATTTTACGTGTTTTTAATCCAAATTGCATGGAAAGTATCTCATTATGAGAAACGTGTATCATGAGTGTTTTTGACTTTATGTAAAAAACGCTGAAACGCGTGAATTGCAATCTATATGGAGAAACAGAAATTTGTTTTGAGTGTTTTTTTTTCACATTTTTAAATACCAAAACGTCAAAATGCACGTAAAGTACCCACTAATGAAAAATGGAAAAGACAGGAATATATCTTCAGGAATATGTGTTTATGAGATTGTTAGGCACCAAAACGTTAAAATACATAGAAAGCTCCCAATACGGGAAAACAAATCAGTATTACCAAAAACGTGTCTTATGAGAGTATGCAAAACGCATATTTTTTTTTTTTTTGAAGAAATAGAATACCATTACTAAAATCAAATATTTTGAGTATTTTTAGCTTATTACGTAGAAAAACGTCAAAATGAATGAAAAGTACCCTGTATGAAGAAATGAAAAAAACACTACGAGGAACGTGTATTATGAGTATTTTAAGCTTCTTAGGTACCAAAAAAAAAAAAAAGCATGAATAGCACTCTATACGGAAAAACAGAACAATATTACTAAAAAAAGTTTTTTGAAGGTATTTCACACTATTAGGTGATAAAACGCAAAAATCCATAAAAAAAAAAAAAAAACATTCAATATGGGGAAACGAAACAACATTTCCAGAAACGTGTCTTTTGAGTACTTATGTGCGTATTAGTTAACAAAACACTTAAAAGCAAAAAATTCACCGTCTATAGGAACACAAGACAACATTACCAAAATTGTGTCTTTTGACCTATTTCCAAAAAGCTTAAAAAATCCAAAACGCCCTTTATGGAGAGATACAAGAGCATTACAAGAAACAAGCATTTTGCTTTTTATTTTTTTTTTATCTTTGTCGTTAAAAATGCCGAAATCCAAGAGGAGTCATCTATACGGGGAAACAAAGAAACATTACGATAAGCGTGTATTATAAGACTTTTGAGCTTCTTAGGTATCATAATGCTAAAACGCATGAATAACACTCTATATGGAGAAACAGAATAATATTACCAAAAATGTGTATGTGTTAGGCATGGGGAAAGGAAACGAGATTTCAAAAAATATATCTTTTAAGAATTTATGGGCGTGTTAAGCACCAAAACGCTAAAAATTATGGAAAGCACCGTATATGGGAATACAAAATAACATTACAAAAAAACGTGTCTTTTGAGTGTTTTCAGCTACTTACATACCAAAACGCAAAAAAAAAAAATATAAAACATGAAAACACTCTTTTATTACCAAAAACAAATATTGTGGGTGTTTATTACGTACATAAACGTTAACATATATGGAAAGTACTTTATGTAAGGAAATGAAAAGACTTTACTAGAAACGATTGCTATAAGAATTTTTAAGATACTTAGGTGCCACAATGGAAAAATGTATGAATAGTAGTCTATATGGAGAAAGAGAAAATTTTACGAAAAAGTTTATTTTCACACTGTTAGGTACTTAATCGCCAAAATGTACGCAAAACATTTGTATATGAGGAAAGGAAACGATATTTCCTGAAACGTGTTTCTGAGTTGTTTATGAGCGGGCTAGGCACAAATTGATAAAGTATGGAAAGCTCCCTATATAGGAAAACAAAGCAACATTACCAAAAACCTATCTTTTCATTTTTTTCTAAGTTACATAAGTTCCAAAAACGCTAAAACACTTCCAGAAAAATTCTTCGTGGAAAAACAGTATAACTATCCCAAAAACGAGTATTTTGAATGCTTTTAGCTTGTTATGTAGAACAATGCAAAACTGCACGCAAAGTACTCGGTATGGGGAAACGAAAGGACATTACGAGAAAAGTGTTTTACATGAGTTTTTACATTTCTACGTACCATAATACTAAAATGCATGACAAGCACTCTATATGCAGAAACAGCATTATTACCAAAAAGGTATTTTGTTTTCACATTATCAAGTACTAAAACGCCAAAATGCGTGAAAGAAACGACTTTATCAGAAATATGTCTTTTGAGTATTTATCAGCGTGCCATGTTGCCCAAAATATCTGTGTCAGCTGCAGGTTGCGGTTTCCCGTTAACCAAAATAAATGAATAAAAGGAAAATGAAATAAATAAATGTAAATAAATATAGAAAATCAAGTAATAGAAAGGTAAATGAGTAAATAGATTAAAATAATTAAATAAATAAATAAACGATGCTGGTGCCGATAACGATGCGATTTTCACGATAACGAAGCGGATTTCACGATAACGATGCAGTTTTCACGATAACGATACGATTTTCAATAAGACGCGTGAATCAATTTAAACGAAGCGAGTTTCATAATAACGATGCGGTTTCCACGATAACGAAGCAATTTTCACGATAACGACGCGGGAATCACATTAAACGAAGCGAGTTTCACGATAACAATGCGATTTTCAAGATAACGTAGCGAGTTTCACGATAACGACGCGGGAATCACATTAAACGAAGCGAATTTCACGATGACGACGCAGGAATCACATTAATGTGATTCCTACTTATGTACCAAAACGATAATAAGTATGGAAAACACCATTTATTGAAAGCAGTGACTACGAAAATCGCGTAATTTACGTGTTTTTAAGCCAAATTGCATGGAAAGTATCTCATTTAGAGAAACAAAACAACATTATGAGAAACGTGTATCATGATTGTTTTTGACCTTATGTAAAAAACGCTGAAACGCGTGAATTGCAATCTATATTGAGAAACAAAAATTTGTTTTGTGTTTTTTTTTTCACATTTTTAAATACCAAAACGCCAAAACGCACGTAAAGTACCCACTAATGAAAAATGAAAAAAAAAAAAACAGGAATATATCTTCAGGAATATGTGTTTATGAGATTGTTAGGCACCAAAACGTTAAAATACATAGGAAGCTCCCAATAACGGAAAACAAATCAGTATTACCAAAAACGTGTCTTATGAGAGTTTTTCAGCTACATAAAGTACCAAAACGGTAAAACGTATGCAAAACGCATTTTTTTTTCTTTGAAGAAACAGAATACCATTACTAAAATCAAATATTTTGAATATTTTTAGCTTATTACGTAGAAAAACGTCAAAATGAATGAAAAGTACCCTGTATGAAGAAATGAAAAAAAAAACACTACGAGGAACGTGTATTATGAGTATTTTAAGCTTCTTAGGTACCAAAAAAAAAAAGCATGAATAGCACTCTATACTGAAAAACAGAACAATATTACTAAAAAAAGTATTTTGAAGGTATTTCACACTATTAGGTGATAAAACGCAAAAATCCATAAAAAAAAAAAAAAACATTCAATATGGGGAAACAAAACATTTCCAGAAACGTGTCTTTTGAGTACTGATGTGCGTATTAGTTAACAAAACACTTAAAAGCAAAAATATCACCGTCTATAGGAACACAAGACAACATTACCAAAATTGTGTCTTTTGACCTATTTCCAAAAAGCTTAAAAAATCTAAAACGCCCTTTATGGAGAAATACAAGAGCATTACAAGAAACAAGCATTTTTTTTTTTTTTTATCTTTGTCGTAAAAAATGCCAAAATCCAAGAGGAGTAATCTATACGGGGAAACAAAGGAACATTACGATAAGCGTGTATTATAAGACTTTTGAGCGTTTTAGGTATTATAATGCTAAAACGCTTGAATAACACTCTATATAGAGAAACTGAATAATATTACCAAAAATGTGTATGTGTTAGGCATTTGTAAAGGAAACGAGATTTCTAAAAATGTATCTTTTAAGAATTTATGGGCGTGTTAGGCACCAAAACGCTAAAAAAATATGGAAAGCACCGTATATGTGAATACAAAATAACATTACAAAAAACGTGTCTTTTGAGTGTTTTCAGCTACTTACATACCAAAACGCAAAAAAAAAATATATAAAACATGAAAACACTCTTTTATTACCAAAAACAAATATTGTGGGTGTTTATTACGTACATAAACGTTAACATATATGGAAAGTACTTTATATAAGGAAATGAAAAGACTTTACTAGAAACGATTGCTATAAGAATTTTTAAGATTCTTAGGTGCCACAATGGAAAAACGTATGAATAGTAGTCTATATGGAGAAAGAGAAAATATTACGAAAAAAGTTTATTTTCACACTGTTTGGTACCCAATCGCCAAAATGTACGCAAAACATTTGTGTATGAGAAAAGGAAACGATATTTCCTGAAACGTGTTTCTGAACTGTTTATGAGCGGGCTAGGCACAAATTAATAAAGCATGGAAAGCTCCCTATATAGGAAAACAAAGCAACATTACCAAAAACCTATGTTTTTTTTTTTTTTTTTAAGCTACATAAGTACCAAAACGCTAAAACACTTTCAGAAAAATTCTTCGTGGAAAAACAGTATAGCTATCCCAAAAACGAGTATTTTGAATGTTTTTAGCTTGTTATGTAGAACAATGCCAAAACTGCACGCAAAGTACTCTGTGTGGGGAAACGAAAGGACATTACGAGAAAAGTGTTTTACATGAGTTTTTACATTTCTACGTAACACAGTTCTATAGAAAGGTAAATGAGTAAATAGATTAAATTAAATAAATAAATAAATAAACGATGCCGGTGCCGATAACGATGCGATTTTCACGATAACGAAGCAGAATTCACGATAACGATGCAGTTTTCACGATAACGATGCGATTTTCAATAAGACGCGGGAATCAATTTAAACGAAGCGAGTTTCATAATAACGATGCTGTTTTTACAATAACGAAGCAATTTTCACGATAACGACGCGGGAATCACATTAAACGAAGCGAGTTTCACGATAACGATGCGATTTTCACGATAACGAAGCGAGTTTCACGATAACGACGCGGGAATCACATTAAACGAAGCGAATTTCACGATGACGACGCAGGAATCACATTAAACGAAGCGAGTTTTTTCGATGACGACGCGGGAATCGCATTAAAAAGCGAGTTTTCACGAAGTGTGGGGACAGTGGCGCTGCAACCCTCCAGCCCCTCACACTGAACAAGAGGTCATCAGAAAGACAATTTTGACAAACTCACCAGTCACTGCCATGGAAGGAGCACTCTTCTCCCCAAAAGAGGTCCCTCGCATGGCAGTGTCTGGGGCATGATGGAGGCCAATTTACTCCTTTGTAGTTAGGTCCTGAACGCTAATTTTGATAAACTACTACACACAATTCACCAGACACTGTCACGGAAGGAGGAGCCCGTATCTCCCCATCAGGGCCCCAGTGGTGGCAGTATCTGGTGGTTGGTGCGTAGTGTTAACGATGGCTTCTTGTTGGGTGTGAGGGGCTGGAAGTGGACGATCATATCTTAATAAGGAGGTAAAGGAGGAGCGGGACTTGCTGCCCGATCCCCGCCCTGGGGCCCGGGTGGAACCAGACAGCCACCCTCCCCTCCAGTACGCTCCCCCTGTCCTCCACGGGCCGGAACGAATTTTGGATGGTAAGTTTCCGAATCGAGATTGAATTTTGCGATGAATATTAAATCGTCGTCAGTACCAGAGAAGTGGTGTTGCTTGACGCGAGTGAGAAAATCTGTTCATCAGTGAGGCGAGACGAGGTTGTACCTCTGAGTGCCCTGCGTATCCCTGTGTCTCTAATAATAGCAATGATTTATTTAGGGCAATGACTTCAGCTTGCCTACACTTCGCATTTGAGGCGAGTTAGAAATAAATAAATCTTGGACGATATTATATGTGATTTTTAGATACAGTCATCGCATAACACTACTGATAACATGTTGGAATTGACAGGAACCAGGACAACCAACTGTCCCGGTATCTCCGTCTCTCTCTCTCTCTCTCTCTCTCTCTCTCTCTCTCTCTCTCTCTGTCTGTCTGTGTCTCTCTGGCTTTTATTTTTTACGTACCTCCTTCCTTCCTCCCTCTTCCTTCCCTCCTTTCCTTTCTTAATCTATATCCTCATTCACATATCTCTAGTACTTCCTCCCTCCCTTCCCCCATTCTTCCTTTATTATCCATGAGATCTTTTCCTTCTTTCACTTTGCTTCCTCTCCTCTTCCCTCACTCAAAGAAGGAAATATCACGTCTCCACCTTCCTTCCCCTTTTTTTTCTTTCCTCTTCACTCCAAACAAGCGGATTTGAAACCTCCTCTCTCTCTCTCTCTCTCTCTCTCTCTCTCTCTCTCTCTCTCTCTCTCTCTCTCTCTCTCTCTCTCTCTCTCTCTCTCTCTCTCTCTCTCTCTCTCTCTCTCTCTCTCTCTCTCTCTCTCTCTCTCTCTCTCTCTCTCTCTCTCTCTCTCTCTCTCTCTTCTTCCACCACCACCCTTTCTTCTTTCCCTACTTACTTTCCTTCACTATTCCCATCCAACATACAAGCGAATTCACTCTTCTTCCTTTTGGTTTCAGATTTCTGTCAAACTTTTAAAAGGCTATGTTCCTCTCCTTCCTTCCTTCCTTCGCTCCTTCCTTCCTTTCTTTGTTGCTTCCTTCCTTCTTTTACTCGCCTACTTTAATCCTTTACACACTCTTTCTTCCTTCTGTCACTCATTTTCTAACACTCACTTGGTCTTTCTTCTTTCAATCCTTACTTTCCTTCATTTCTTACTTTCTCGCGTGTTTTTTTTAACTACCACTCGGTGTTCTTTCCTTTCTTCTTTTCTTCGTTTTTTTCCTTTTTCGTATTTTTAACTCACTCGCTCTTCTCTCCTTCCTTAATTCACTTGCATTTTTTAAAACTCTCTCTCTCTCTCTCTCTCTCTCTCTCTCTCTCTCTCTCTCTCTCTCTCTCTCTCTCTCTCTCTCTCTCTCTCTCTCTCCTCTCTCTCTCTCTCTCTCTCTCTCTCTCTCTCTCTCTCTCTCTCTCTCTCTCTCTCTCTCTCTCTCTCTCTCTCTCTCTCTCTCTCTCTCTCTCTCTCTCTCTCTCTCTCTCTCTCTCTCTCTCTCTCTCTCTCTCTCTCTCTCTCTCTCTCTCTCTCTCTCTCTCTCTCCTTCCTTCCTTCCTTGCTTGCTGTGGTGTTAATACTTATTAAGTTAATCAAACGTGAGCCTTCACCAGTCCAGAATGCCAGCGTGAGGGAGAAAAACGAGGGAACAGTTACACTAAATGAAGAATTGTATGAGAAAAAAGGATAATAATTTGGGTGATCCAAGTTATGAAGATGATATGAAGGAAAGTTATTTTTATTATTATTATTATTATTATTATTATTATTATAATTATTATTATTATTATTATTGTTATTATTATTATTATTATTATTATTATTATTATTATTATTATTATTATTATTATTATTATTATTATTATATTTTTATTTATTTATTTTTTTTTATATGGTTTACTATATTTCTGCTTCCGGTGCTCATGTGACATTAGGGAGCCAGGTGTGCATGGAGTGAGTTTTGGAGTGAATGAAAATTAAGGTCTTGATAATTTCAAGTGACAAAAATCTAAAATAAGGGATTATTATTATTATTATCATTAATATTTTTTTTTTAAGAATATAAAAACATAAGAAGTAAGGGAAGCTCTACATTGAGAAACAGATCAACATTACCAGAAAATGTGTATTTTGAGTGATTTTCACATCAGTAAGTACCAAAACGAAGAAATTCATGCCCTATATGGGGATAGAACGAAAAATCCCAGAAACGTGTTTTGTGTGTTTTTTTTTTTTTCATAGTGTGAGCCATAAAAACGTAAAAAGAAATCATAGAAATCACCTTATATGGGAATACAAAGAAAAACAAGAAAAATTTGTCTTTTGAGTGTTTTTGAGGCTATCAGAAAGCTAAAGCACATACAAAACACTCTTTATGGAAAAACAGATTAACATTACCAATGACAAGTATTTGGAGTTTTTCAGCTTGTTACGTACAAAAGCGACAAAATGAATGCTAAGTACTATATATGCGGAAAAAAAAATAAAATAAAGAGAAACGTGTATTATAGTTGTTTATGAACTTCATAGGTTCCGGAACGCTAAAATGCGAGAATAGCATTATATATGTATTTTGATAACATAAAAAAAATAAATAAATAAAAAAAACGTGAAATTTTGTGTGTATTTCAACGCCAAAATGCATGCAAAGTATCCTATATGGAAAAAAGGAAACGACATTTCCAGTAAGGTGTCTTTTGAGTGTATATGAACGTGTTAGATACCAAAACGCTAGAAAGCATTCAAAAACACCCTATATGCGAGGAGAAAATATTACAAAAAACGTCTCTTTTAAGTGTTTTGAGCTACTTACCAAAACCAAAAAACACATGCAAAAACGGTTTGTGGAAAAACAAAATAACATAACCGAAAGAAACTATTAGAAGTGTGGTTGAGCTTGCTACGCAAAATGAAGTCAAAATGCATGCAAAGTGTATTATGAGTGTTTTTGAGCTTCTTAACTACCAAAATTCGAAAAAAAAAAAAACTTTAATAACACTCTATAATGAGAAATAGATTACCAAAAGAACGTGTAATTTGAGGCTTTAGCTCATTCTTAGACACCAACACTCGAAAATGCATAGGAAGTCCCTTACATGATGAAACGAAACAACATTCCAAGAAAAAGTATCTGGAGTGTTTTTGTGCAGGTTAGGCGCCAAAGCTTTAAGAAGCACGGAAAGCACTTTATATAGGAAGAGAAAACAAAATTATCAAAGATGTGTCTTTTGAGTGTTATCAGCTTCTTATGTACCGGAGCCCTGTATGGAGAAACAGAATAATATTACCAAAAAAAAAAAAAAAAAAAAAGCATTTTGAATGTTTTTGAGCTTCTTACGTTGAAAAATATGAAAAAAAAGCATGAAAAGGGGAAAACGAAAAGACTTTCCAAGAAGCGTGTAATGTGAGTGTTTTTGAGATTCCTTGGTACCAACACATGAGAACACATAAATAGCACTCAATGTGGAAAAAAAAAAAACAGAAAACTACCAGAAATGTGTATTTTAGTGTATTTCACATTTATAGATAACAAAACGCAAAAATGCATGCCGATCACCCTATATGTAAAAAAGAGATAACATTTACATAAAGGTGTGTTTTGAGTATTTATTATCGTTTTAGGAAGAGAAACGTACAAAAACGTCAAAATGGATGCAAAATACTTAATAAGGGATACGAAAAGACACTACGAGAAACGTTTATTATGAATGTTTTTGAGCTTCTTAATTATGAATACGCTTAAAACGCATGAATAGTACTCTATATCAAGAAACAGAGAGAGAAAAAAAAAACGTGTAATTTGAGTGTATTTCACATTCTTAGATGCCATATCGTGAAAATACATATAATTTACCCTATATGGCAAAACGCTAAAACACATGAATCTAGTTTCGCACAAAAAAAAAAAAAAAAAAAACACGGAAAAAAAGCCTATAAAGGAAAACGAAACAATATTACCAAAATCGTGTCTTTTTTTGGATTTACTTACGTAATAAAACGCTGAAACCCATGCAAAAAAAAATTAAATAAATAAAATAAAATAAAATAAATAAATAAATAAATAAAATAAATAAATAAATAAATAAAAATAAATACTGAGAAACAATATACCTTTACCATAAACCGTGTATTTTAAGAGTTTTTGAGTTTGTTACATAGAAAAAAAAAGCAACATTACCAAAAACATATCTCTGAAGTGTTTAGGAGCTTCTTACGTCCAAAAAAGTGCTAAAAGGCATGCAAAACTTTCTTATTCAGAAAAAGAATAACATCACCAAAAAATGAATTGAAACTTCATTTTCAAAAACATGTCTTTTGAATGTCTTTTGGAGCGGGTTCGGCACAAAAGCACAAAAAAGGATGAAAAACACTCTATAGCTATATATATATTACCTAGACACGTTGTCTTTTTTAGCTGCTTACGTACCAAAACGCTTAAACGCATTCAAAACACTGTTTAAAATACAAAACAAAATAACTTTACCATAAACGTGTATTTTTAGTGTTTATGAGCTTGTTACGTAAAAAAAAAAAAAACATCAAAATATAAAGTACACCACATCGGAAAAGAAAAGAACATTACGCGGGACGTGTATTTTGATTTTTTTTGTTTTGTTTTACTTTCGAGCTTCTTAGGAAACAAAACGCTTAAACGCATAAACAGCTCTCTATTTGGAGGAACAGAACAACATAACAAAAAATGTGTATTTTGAGTGTTTTTCACAGAAAACAAAACGCCAAAATACATGTAAAGCTCTATGGTGAAATAAAACGACATTACAGGAAACGTATCTTATGAGTGTTAGACAGCAAAACGCAAAAAAATCATAGAAAGGACTCAATATGGAAAAAAACAAAACATCATTACCAAAACTGTTCCTTTTCAGTGTTTTGAGGTACCTATGACAAAGCTAAAAACATGGAAAATACCCTTGAACGTGACACAGAGTAACATTACCAAAATGAAATATGAAATGATTGTTTTTGAGCTTGCTACATTGCCAAAATGCATGTATAGTATACTATATAGGTAAACAAAAGGACCTTACGAGAAACGCGTATTTCGAGTGTTTTCGAGCTTGTTAGGTAACAAAACGCGAAAACGCATTTGAATAGAACTCTATATAGACAAACAGAACAACATTGTCCAAAACTTGTATTTTGAGTGTTTTTTACATTGTTAGGTACCAAAACGGTAAAATGCAAGCGAATCACCCTATATAGGAAAACAATGTGAAATTACCAGAAGCGTGTCTTTTTAGTTTTTTTTTTTTTTTTTTTTTGAGCGTTTTAGGCACCAAAACGCTAAAATGCATGAAGAACACCTTATTTTTCAATAAAAAAAAAAAACAGCTTAGTTTACCGAAAAAGGTTTCGGCTGAGTGTTTGAGTGTCTTACGCACCATATCACTAAAATTCATGCAAAACATTCGTTATGGAGAAACTGAATAATATTACCAAAAATGTGTGTTATGAGTGTTTTTTTTTTTAGCTTATTAGGTACAGAAACGGCAAAATGCATGAAATGTACCCTATATGGTGAAACATAACAAGATTATGAATGTTGTTGAAGTCCTTATTTAAAAAAAAAACGCTCAATAGCACTCTATATGAAGAAAAAGAATAACACCATCAAAAACGTATTATGAATGTTATTCATATCATTATGTACGCAAACGCTTAAATTCATGCAAAATATCATCGACTTAACAAAGGAAAGACATTACGAGAAAAGTGTGTTATGAATGGTTTTCAGCTTCTTAATGTCCAAAACTCAAAAACTCTTTAGGAACATTATATATGGGGAAACAGATCAACATTACGAAAAACGTGTATTTTGAGTCTTTTTTTGTATTTTTAGGTACCAAACATCCAAAATGTATTTAGTTCACCGTATATAGGGAAAAAAATACATTTCCACATACATGTTTTTGGAGTGTTTATGAGGATTTTGTACACCAAAATGCTAAAAAGCATAACCCTATATACGAATACCAAAGAACATTACGAAAAACATGTTTTTTGAGTGTTTTGAGCTTCTTACGTAACAAAATTCTAAAACGCAAGCAAAACACCCTTAATAGAGAAAGAATAACATTTCCAAAAACTAGTATTTTTTAATGTTTTGAGCATGTTACGGATAAAAACGACGCAATTCATTAAAAATACCCTATACTGTGTAATGAAAGAACATTACTTGAAATGGATATTATGAATGTTCCTTGTTTACCAAAACGCTAAAACGCTTGAAAAAAAAAAAAAAAACACAATCGAAAACGTGAATTTTAAGAGTTTTTCACATTCTTAGATATCAAAATGCACCCTTTATGCACCATTTATGGAGAATTGAAACTTCTTTTTCAGAAATATATCTTTTGAGTGTCTTCTGGTTCGTGGTAAGTTCGAAAGCTCTAAAAAGGCTTGGAAAACACCCTATATGGTGGAAAAAATAATATCACCAAAAACATGTCCTTTGAGTTTTTAGCCATTTACGGACAGAAACGCATGCAAAACTTTAATAAAAAACGTGTATTTTCAGTGTTTATGAGCGAGTTACGTACAAGACCCCCAAAAGAACATTATGAGAGACGTGTATTTTGAGTATTTATTAGCTTCTTAGGCACCTAAACGCTATAACGTATAAATAGTATTAAGTGGAGAAACATAACATTTAAAGAATATCGGTTTTGAGTGATTTTCACATCGTTAGATAAGAAAACGCCAAAATGCATTCATTGCACCCTCTACGGTTAAATGAAACAATATTAAAGGAAACGTATCTTATAATTATTTTTGTGTCTGTTAGACAACAGAAAGCGAAAAAAAAACATAGAAAGCACGTTATTCTGGAAAACAAAATTTTATAAAACACGTTGCTTTTCAGTGTTTTTGAGGTATTTTCCTACTAAATCGCTAAAAATGATTCAAAATCTCCTTAATTGAAACACAGAGTAATATTGCCAAAAACAAGTATTTTGAGAGTTTGAGCTTTTACGTACTTAAACGTTAAAATGCATGCAAAGTATCCTATATGGGAAAAGGATAGAACATTACGAGAAACGTGTATAAGAAGTATTTTTGAGCTTCTTAGGTTCCAAAACGTGAGAATGCGTTGAATAACACTCTATGTTGAAAATTAGAACAGCATTATGACAAATCGTGTATATATATATATATATATATATATATATATATATATATATATATATATATATATATATATATATATATATATATATATATATATATATATATATATATATATATATATATATATATAGCTTGTTACGTATAAAAACGACAAAATGCATGGAAAAAAAAAAAACTATTTAAGGTGATGAAAAAACAGTACTAGAAATAAGAATTATGAGTGCTTTGGATCGTGTTAGGTACTCGGAAACCTAACACTCTCTGAAAGAGAACAATATTATCAAATGTTTTTTTTTTCACTTTTTTAAATACCAATGCGCCAAAATGCATGCAAAGCACCTTAATTGTGAATTGAAATTTAATTTGCATAAACATGTCATTTGAGTGTCCTTTGAAGGCATGATAACACAAAAAAGCATGGAAAAAAATTAATACGAGAGAAACGTGTCTTTTGAGAGTTTTTTAGCTGCTTACGTACCGAAACGCTAAAACAATTGCAAAACACCTTCTATAGAGAAACCATAAGAACTTTTACAAAATCGAGCATTTTCAGTGCATTTTTTTTCAGCTTGTTACGTACAAAACCGCAAATGTGTATTGAAAGTACATTACATCGGAAAACTAAAGAACATTACGAGAGACGTGTATTTTTAGTGTTTTTGAGCGTCTTAGGAAACAAATCGCTGAAACGCATGAATAGCACTCTATACTTGGAAACAGAATAACAATACAAAAAATGTGTATTTTGTGTGTATGTTTCACATCATTATATAAAAAAAAACACTAAAATGCATTCAAAGCATTTTCCGGTGAAATGAAACAACAATACAGGAAACGTATATTATTAGTATTTTTGTACATGTTTGACAAAAATCGCTAAAAAGTATCGAAAGCACACGATATGGGAAAACAAAATAACATTACCAAAAACGTTCTTTTGAGTGTTTTTAGGCTTCTTAATTAACAAAACCCTAAAACGTATACAAATTCCCCTTTTTATTGGTACACAGAGTAACATTATCAAAACAATATTTGTGTTGTCACTCTGTTACGTACATAAACTACAAAATGCATGCAAAATGCATTGGGAAACTAAAGAACATTACGAGAGACGTGTATATTTAGTGTTTTTTTTTTATCTTCTTAGGTACCAAAACACGAGAATGAAACACTCGATATTGAGAAACAGAATAACAATACAAAAAATGAAACGAGAAAAATGGGAAAACGAATGAACTTTGTAAAAAAAAAAAGTGTTTTAGGAGTGTTTCTTAGGTTCTAAAAAGCTAAAAATCGTTGAATTGCACTCCATTTAGAGGAACAACAATATTACCAAAAAATATGTTTTTTTTTTCCGTGTTTTTACACTTAATTACCAAAACGCCAAAATCCATGGAATATGCACTATATGGGAAAAAGAAAATACATTATTAGAAACGTATCTCTTGAGAAAGAAATTTTTGTGCATATTAAACAACAAAATTCTAAAAAGCTTTAAAAAAGCCAAAATTTGAATTTTTTTTTATTTACATATGTACCAAAATGTTAAAACGCACGCAAAACACAGTATATGGAAACACAAAAAAAAATATTACCAAAAACAAGCATTTTCAGTGTTTTTTTTGTGGTTGTTACGTACATAAACGCCAAAATGCATGCAAAAGAACCTTTATGGGGAGAAAAAAGTCATTACAAGAAACGTGTTTTAAAAATAATTTTAAGCTTATCAAGTACCAAAACACTAAAACGCATGAACAACACTACCAAAAAACATGCATTTTTTAGTGTATCTCACAGTTAGGTACCAAAAAATTAAAATGTATGTAAAGCACCTTATATGGGGAAAGGAAACGACATTTCAAGAAACGTGTTTGTTGAGTGATTATGGACATGTTAGGCACCAAAACGCTAGAAAACATATAAAGTACCCTATATGGAAAACAATACATCATTACCAATTACTTCTCTTTTCGGTGTTTTTAAGCTACTTACGTAGCAAAAAAACCTTTATGGAGAAACAGTATAACTTTACCAAAAACGTGAATTTTCAGAGTTTTTGAGTTTGTTACGTACAAAAATGCATGGAAAGTACTCTATATGGGGAAAGAAAATACTAAAGGAAACGTTTATTATGAGAGTTATTAAGCTTTTTAGGTACCAAAGCGTTAAAAAGCATAAACAGCTCTCTGATTGGCGAAACAAAACTTCTTTACCAAAGACGTGTATTTTTTTTTTTCTTCACATTGTTAGGTACCAAACACCAAAATGCATGCAGAGTCACCATTATGGGGAAACGAGACGACATTAACAGAAATGTCTTTTGAGAGTTTTTCAGCGTCTTAGGCACCATAAACGTTAAAAAAAACATAGATATCATACTGTATAGAAGAATAAAACATTAACAAAAATTAGTCTTTTGAATGTTTTTCAACCACTTATATACCAAAACGCTAAAACGCATGCAAAACTCCTTTTATAGAGAAAAAGAAGAAAAAACAAAACCCAAAACAAGTATTTTGAATGTTTTTCACTTTGTTAGGTATCAAAACGCCGAAAAGCATAAAAAAAAAACAACAACTTATATTGTGAAAAAAAACGAGATTCCCAGACACATTACTTTTGAGTGTCTATGACCGCGCTAGAAACCAAAATGCTAAAAAAAGCTTGGAAAACGCCCTATAAGTAAAACCAAAACAACTTTTTTTTAGTGCTTTGAGCTACTTACCAAAACACTAAAACATATGTAAAACACCCTTCACGGGAAAAGAGTATATTTATATTAAAAACGTGTATTTGGAGTGTTTTTCAGATTGTTAAGTAGAAAAATGCCAAAAATGTGTTTAAAGTATTCTATATAGGGAAAGAAGATATTACGACTATTTGAGCTCAGGTACCAAAACGCTCAAATGAATATCATGCTATATTGAGAAACAAAAACACTACAAAACGTGTACATTTTTAATGTATTTCACATTCTTAGATACTAAAACGCCAAAAGGCATAGAAAACATCCTATATGGAGAAAGAAAAGTAGATTTCCAGAAACGTGTCTTTCGAATGTTTGAGAGCGTGCTAGGAAACGAAACTCTAAAAAGAATGGAAAGCCCCCTGTAGGGGGAAAACAAAACAACCTTAACAAAAAGGTCTCTTTCCAGTGTTTTGAGCTACTTACGTAAGAAAATGCCAAAACACATGTATCTCTGTATGGATAACAAGCTATATATCAAATGCAAGTATTTTGAATGTTTTTGAGAATGTTACAAAAATGCCAAAATGCTTCAAACTACTTCACATGTGGAAACAAACAAAAAAGAAAAAAAAAGGAATACGAGAAACATCCATTATGAGTGTTCTTGAACTTATTAATTACCAAAACAATAAAATGCATTAATACCACTGGATATGGAGAAACAGAAAAAAAACATTAACAAAACGTATATTTTACGTGTCTTTCACATTGTTAGTGTCGTGTGAGTGTTTTTGAGCTACTTGCGTACTAAAACGCTAAAACGCATACAAAACAACAGAATAACATTATAAAGAAAAGATATCTTGAGTTTTTTAGAGTTTGTTAGGTAGACTAATGCCAAAACGCATGCAAAAATAGCACACATTAGTTAGAAACTGTAGAGCTTTTAAGTGTATTTCACTTTGTACTACCAAAAAGCCAAACTGAATGCAAGACACTGTATATGGGGAAAAGAAACAAGATTTCTAGAAACGTGTCTTTAGTATTTATGAGCGCGCTAGGTACTAAAATGCTAAAAAGCATGAAAAGAACACCATATGAAAAAAAAAAAAACATTACTAAAAGCTTCTACTTTCGGCGTTTTTGAGCTACTTCTGTGCCAAAACGCTAAAATGCCTGCAAAACACACTTTATGGGAAAATATTATAACTTTACCAAAAACGTGTAGTTTGAGTGTTTTCAGCTTCTTAGAAAGTTCCTTACATGGGGGAACGAAAGAACATTACGTGAAAGGTTTGTTATAGGTGCTTTTGAGCTTCTTATGTACCGAAACGTTAACTTGCATGAATTTCACCCGCTGCGAGACGTGTAAGTATTTTTTTTTTTTCCTATATTGCTTAGATATACCTATTTGCTTTTGGTCTCCTATGAAAATCAATTGTTTTCTCTCTCTGAGCACAACTTTGTATATGGAGAAACAGAACAACATTACCAAATACGTGTATTCTTAATTTTTTTTACATCGTTAGGTACCAAAACGCCAAAATGCACGCACTCCCCTAAATAGGAAAACAAAACATAAAAAAAAATGAATAATAAATAAAATCTTTTAAATGTATTTGTGCATGTTAGAACGCTAAAAAAAAAAAAAAAATGGAAAGCAATATTGTACAGAAAAACAGAACAACAATAGCAAGAAAGTGTCTTTTGAGGTTTTTTGAGCTACCTACGTACTAAATCGCAAAAAAATATCAAAAACACCCTTTATGGAGAAGCAGAGTGATGTTACCAAAAATCAAGTATTTTGAGTGTTTTTGAGCTTGTTATGTACAAAAACGCCAAAATGCATGATAAATAACCTATATGGGGAAACGAAAAGATATTACGATAAATGTGCAGTATTAGTGTTTTTGAGTTTCTTAAGTACCTAAACAAAAAAACGCATGAACAACTCTTTATATGGAGAAACAGAGTATCATAACAAAAAATATTTATTTTGAGTGTATTTCATATTGTTAAGTAAGAACAGTTTATCGAAACGACATTTCAATAAACGTGTCTGTTGAGTGTTTATGAAAGTGTTAGGCACCAAAACGCTGAAAAAAATTTGAAGTAACCTATATGGGAAAACCAAACAGCATTATCAAAAACGTCTTTTTTCAGTGTTGTAAGCAATTTACATACCAAATCGCTAAAAAGCAGTCAAAACACCCTTTTTTTTACCTTGTTACGGAGAAAAATACTATAATGCATGGAAAGTATTCGGAAACAAAAAGTCACTAAAAGAAACATATAGTATGAGTGTTTTTGAGATTCTTAAGTACCAAAACGATAAAACACATAATAATAAGAAACTATACGGAGAAACAATACAACATTACTAAAAAACAACTAATTCGATTTTTTTTTTTTTAGATTATTACTTACAAAAACGCCAAAATGCATCCAAAGAACCTTATATGGAGACATGAAAAGACATTACTACAAACGTGTACCTATTATGAATGTTGTTGAGGTACAAAAAAGCTAAAAACGCATTAATAAAACTTTTTTTTATAGAGAAAAAGAACATTACCAAAAGGCGTGTATTTTGAATGTATTTAACCTTGTAACGTGCCATAACGCAAAATTGGATGGAAAGATCCCTATATGGAAAAAAAAGATATATATATATATATATATATATATATATATATATATATATATATATATATATATATATATATATATATATATATATATATATATATATATATATATATATATATATATATATATATATATATATATATATATATATATATATATATATATATATATATATATATATATATATATATATATATATATATATATATATATATATATATATATATATATATATATATATATATATATATATATATATATATATATATATATATATATATATATATATATATATATATATATATATATATATATATATATATATATATATATATATATATATATATATATATATATATATATATATATATATATATATATATATATATATATATATATATATATATATATATACATATATATATACATATATATAGATATATATAGATATATATATATATATATATATATATATATATATATATATATATATATATATATATATATATATATATATATATATATATATATATATATATATATATATATATATATATATATATATATATATATATATATATATATATATATATATATATATATATATATATATATATATATATATATATATATATATATATATATATATATATATATATATATATATATATATATATATATATATATATATATATATATATATATATATATATATATATATATATATATATATATATATATATATATATATATATATATATATATATATATATATATATATATATATATATATATATATATATATATATATATATATATATATATATATATATATATATATATATATATATATATATATATATATATATATATATATATATATATATATATATATATATATATATATATAAACGCATCTATTGTGTTGTAATAAGCGTGTTAGACACCAAAATCCTAAAAAGTAAGGAAAGCACCCTATATGAATAAAGAAAACATTACAAAAGACGCATGCAAAAATAGACTATATGCAGGAATAGAATATCACTAAAACAGTGTATTTTGAGTGTTTTTCACATTGTTTGTTACTAAAACGCCAAATGCATGCAAAGCACTCTATATGGGAAATGAAATGACATTATCAGTGTCAAAAGTGTCTCTAGAGTGTTTTTGAGGGTGTTAGGCAACAAAATGAAAAAAAAAAAAAAACATGAAAAGAACGTGAATATAAAACAACATAAAAAAAAAAAAAAACATGTATTCAGAGTGTTTATAAGCCTCTTTTACACGAAAACGGTGAAACGCATACAAAACAATCTTTACGAAGAAACAGAATAATATTACCAAAACCTGATTTTTTATTGTTTTTGAGCTTCTTACGGCTAATTACGGTTCCTTGAGCTAATTACTCAATATTGGGAAACGAAAGGATATCACCAAAAACGTGTATAATGAGAGTTCCTGAGCTTCTTAGGTACCAGAACAATAAAACACGTAAAAAAACACTTGATATAGAGAAACATAACAACATTACCAAAAACGTGAGTCTTTTAGTGTTTTCGCCTTATGTTCATAACAGAAAAATGCATGCAAAGCATGTGATTTGAAAAAAAAAAAAGTTACAAAAAACGAGTATTGTTTGAGCTCGTTTGATACTAAAACTCCTAAATGCATGCAAACCTCTCTATATGGGAAAACAAAGGGATTTTTCTGAAACACGTGTGTAATAAGTGTTTTTGAGCTGCTTAGCTAACGAAACGGAAAATTGCGTGAATAGCAGTCTATATGGAGAAACATAAGAACATTACCCAAAACGTGTATTTTCAGTATTTTCACATTGTTACGTACAAAAACGCAAAAATGTAAGAAAATCACTCCATAGGGGGAAACGCAATATTACTAGAAATATGTGTTTTAAATGCTTTTGATCGTGTTAGGTACCAAAATGTTAAAAATCATGTGAAATAAAATGATACTTCCAGAAACGCGTATTTTTTTTTACTTTTTGAGCCTCTTATGTATCAAAACTCAAAAACTCATGAATAGCACTCTATATGTAAACAACAATACCAAAAAACTCGTGTTTTTGGTGTTTTTGAGCTTCTTAAGTATGAAACCGATAAAACGCAGGCAAAACACCCATTATGGAAAAACAGAATAACATTACCAAAAATATATATTTTGAGTAATTTTGAGCTTGTTAGAAAGAAAAACGGCAAACTGCATGCAAAATACCCTATATGGTGAAATAAAACTTAATTACCAGAAACGTGAACTTATGTAACAAAAACGCTAAAACGCGTAAATAGCACACCGACTATTATGAAAAACGTGTGTATAGAGTGATTTTGTCATTGTAAGGCACCAACACCCCAAAATGCATAAAAAAAAAGTTCTTTCTATAGGGAAACAGAATGACATTACCAGAAACATGCCTTTTCACTGATTTCATCGTTTTAGGCACCAAAACGCTATAAAGCATGGAAATCATCCTATATGGAATTACAAAGCAACATTAGCAAAAAACATGTATTTAATGTCTTAAGTTTTTTTTTTATTATCAAAACGTTAAAACGCTTTTAAAACACCTTTTATGAACAAAGAGAAAGAAAACGACATTACTAAAAATGTGTATTTTGAGACTTTTTCACATATCTGGCTACCGAAACACCAAAATCTCTCTATATGACGAAACGGAATGCCATTACCAGAAACGTGTCTTTTGTTGTTTGAGCGTTTTAGGCACCAAAAGTCTAAAATGCATAGAAAGCACCCTATATTGGAATACAATACAACATTAACAAAAAAAATTCTTTTTGTGTGTTTTTTAGTATCTTACGTACCAAAACCATAGAACGCAAACAAAACACCCATTGTAGAGAAACAAAATAACATAAAGTAAAGTGTACTATGAGTATTTTTGAGCCTGTTAGGAACAAAAGCAGCAAAATGCAGGCAAAGTACCCTATATAATGGAACAAAACCATATTACCAAAAGTCTATATTATTATTATTGATCTCCTTAGTTAACAAAACGCTAAAACGCGTGAATAGCGCTCAAACAATATATCAGTACCAAAAACATTTGTTTTGAGTGCTATTCACATTGCTACATAGAAAAACGCCAAAATGCATGCAAATTATGGTATAACGAAAAGATATCACAAAAAACGTTTATTGTAAGTGTTTTTCAGCTTTTGAGTTATTCACATTGCTATGTAGGAATACGCCAAAATGCATTCAAAGTATGGAATAACGAAAAGACATTACAAAAAACGTTTATTGTAAGTGTTTTTCAGCTTTGTGGTAACAAAACGCAAAACACACTTTAATAGCACTCTGTATAGAGAAACGGAAATTACCATAAACGTGTATATTCTGTTTTTTTCTTTAATTGATAGGTACCAAACTGACGAAATGCATGTAAAGCAGCATATATTGGGAAAATAAAAAATAAAAAAAAAAAAAAAAAAAAAGAAACGTGTTTTGAGTGTTTCTTTGCAAGAAATGTCTTTATCATTGTTTTTGAGTTACACACGTACCAAAAGGCTAAAACGAAAAAGAAACGAAAGAAACGAAGAAACGAAAAAGAGCTCTTTATGGAGAAACAAAATAAAATTACGGAAATTTTTTTTTTTTTTGAGCTTGTTACGTAAAAAAACACCAAAATGCATGCTAAGTACTCCATATCGGGATATAAAAGACATTAGGAGAAACGCATATTATGAAAATTTCTGAGCTTCTAAGGTACCATAACGCTTAAACGCATAAATAGCACTCAATATCGAGAAACAGAACAACATTACGAAAAACGTGTATATTTTGAGTGTTTTTTTTTTTTTTTTTTATATATATTTTAGGTACCAATATTCGAAAACGCATAAAAAAGCTTTTTATTATGGGGGAAAGCTTTTTTTTTTTTTTGGAGTGTTAGGCACCAAAACGCTAAAAAAGCATGGAAATCATCGTATATAGGGATGAAAAAAAAAAATAAATAAATAAATAAAAACATGAAAACCGTGCACTTTGAGTGTTATTGATTTTCTTACGTACCAAAACGCTAAAAAACTCATGGAAAACACATTTTATGGATAAAGAAAAATAAAACATTATCAAAACAAGTATTTTGACTGCTACTGAGCTTGTTACGTATAAAAACGCCGAAAATGCATACAAAGTACATTATATATGGAAAGAAAAAGTACATTAAGAGGGATATGTATTATGAGAGGTTTTGAGCTTCTGAGGTACCAAAACACTAAAACGCATGCAAAACTCCCTTTAAAAAGAATAAGAATGATATTAAGAAATAAATGTATTATGCGTGTTTTCTAGCTTGTAATTTACAAAAAAGCAAAAATGAATGCAAAATAGCTTATATGAAGAAACGTAAGCACATAACGAGATAAGTGTATTATTAGTGTTTTCGAACTTCTTAGGCACCAAAATGCAAAAACACGTTAACAGCATTCTGTGTGGAGAAACAGATCATTACCAAAAATGTGCATTTTGACAGTCTTTCACATTGTTAGATATGAAAACGCCAAAATGCATGTGGAAACGAGATGGCATTATAAAAAAATGTATATTTTTATTTTTATTTATTTATTTATTTGTTTATTTATTTATTTATTTTTTGCATGCTAGACAGCAAACGCTGAAAAGCATAAAACGCATCGTATATGAGAATAAAAACAACATCAACAAAAACGTTTGTTTTGAGTGTTTTTTTTTAGCTTACGTACCACAACATAACCATAAAACAAATATTTTGAGTGTTATTGAACTTGTTACATACAGAAAAACCAAAATGCATGTAAACTACCCTATATAGGGAACCGAAAGGACATTAAGAGTTTTTTTTTTTTAGAATCTTTAAGTACTAAAACGCAAAAAGGCATGAATATTGCTGTTTATTGACAAAGAGAACATTACAAAAAACAGGTATTTAAGTGTATTTCACATTGTTAGGTAACGAAAAGACAAAATGCATGGAAAGCATTACATGAAGAGAGAGAGAAAAAAATATATCCAGAATCATATTTTTTTAAGTGATTCTGAGCCTGTTAGGTAAGACAATGCTAAAAAGCATGGAAAGCACCCTATATGAGAAAAGAAAACATTACGGTGTGTTTTTAGTATTTTTGAACTACTTACGTACAAAAATGCTAAAATGGAAAACATGCGATGGATTTATAGTGTTAAGTACTCTATGTAGTAAAACAAAAAGACATTACGAGAACCAAAATGCGAAAAAAACGTTAATACCACTGTATATAGAGAAACAGAACAACATTACAAAAAAGTATTCTAAAAAAAAATTGAGCATGCAAAAATACATGGAAAGTATTGGAAACAAAAAGACATTGGAAGAAACGTGTATTGTGAGTGTTCTTGAGCTTCTTACACACCAATACACTAAAACATATGAATAGCACTCTATACGGAAAAAAAAAACTTTTTTTTAAAATGTTTGTGTTGTTTTTTTTTTCAGAACTTTAGTAGCCATAACGCCAATCAGCATGCAAAACATGATAGGCATGAAAATGCAAAAAAATCATTGGGAAGCATTCTATATGGGAAAAGAAAAGATTACCAAAAACGTGTCTTTTAGAGTGTTCTTTAGCTACTTGCATACCAAAAACACAAAAACGCCTGCAAAACGCTCTTTATACAGAAAAGGAATGACACTGCCAAAAAACAAGTATTTTGAGTATCTTTTATCTTTTTACTTAAAGAAAACGCCAAAATACATAGAACATACACAATATGAAGAAAAGTCATAACGAGAAACGTGTATTATGAGTGTTCTTGAGGTTCTAAGGTGCCAAAACGCCTTAACGCATGAATAACACACCACATGGAGAAACAGAACAACATAACAAAAAATGTGTGTTTTTAGTAGTTTTCACATAGTTAGATACCAAAGTGCAAAATGCTGGTAAGGCCTTCTATATGGGGAAACAAAACGACATTACCAGAAACCTTTTTTTTCATTGTTTTTGAGAGCGTGAGGCACAAAAAAAAAGAAAAAAAATTGTAAATAAAAAATGAAATTTAGCTTGTATAGGAAAACAAAACATTATAAAAAAAGACAACTTCTTACGTACCAAAACGATAAAACGCACGCAAAACACACTTTTTGCAAAAAAAAATAAAATAAATAAATAAAAGAAACAGTGCCAAAAACAAGAATTTTGAGTGTTTTGAATTTTTTACGTAGAAAAATACCAATATGCATGCAATGAAATGACATGACGAGAAACGTGAATTATTTTTAAACTTTTTAGGTATGAAAACGAAAAATGATTAGCACTTTATGTCGAAAAACCGAGCAACATTACAAAAACGTGTATTTTGAGAGTATTTCACATTCTGACGTACCAAACGGAAAAATACTTCCAAAGCACACTATATGTAGAAAGGAAAAGAAATTTCCAGAAACATGTATTTTCAGTGTTTAAGAGCATGGTAAGCACCAAAACGTTAAAAAAACATGGAAATCGACCTATATGGGAATAAAAAAAAACATTAAGGAAAACGTTTCTTTGAATGTTTTTGAACAGCAATAGTACCAAAACAGTAAAACGCTTGCAAAATACCCTTTATGGAAAAATAAGATAACATTATAAAAAAAAAAAAAAAGGTTGAGTGTATTTTAGTTTGTTACGTACAAAAACGCAAAAAAATGTAGGGAAAATATTTCATATGGGGAAATAAAAGAACATTACGTGGAACGTGTATTATGTGAGAATTTTTAGCTTAGGTACCAAACAAAACATTACCAAAAACGTGAATTTTGAATGTATTTCACTTTGTTAGGTACCAAAAAGCCAAAATGCATGAAAAGCACCCTATAATGGGAAAGGAAAATAGATTTTCAGAAAAGGAGTATTTTGAGTGCTTAAGAACGTGCTTGGCACCAAAATAATAAAAAAAAGCATGAAAAGCACTCTATGTGAAAACTCTATGGGAAAACCAAACATTATCAAAAACTTCTCTTTGCAGTATTTTGAGTTAATTACGTAGCAAAACGTTAAAACGCAAGCAAAACACTCTTTACAGAAAAGAAAAAAAAACTAACAAAACGTTTTTTGAGAGTTTCTCAGCATGTTCAGTAAGAAAAAAAAAAAACACTTAAATGCATGGAAAGTACCCTATATTAGAAAACGGAAATATATTGCGTGAAGCATGTATTATGGGTGTTCTTAATTTTCTTAGTTACAAAAATATTAAAACGCATGAATAGCACTCTAAATGAAGAGACAGAAAAAAACATTAGCAAAAACGTGTGTTTTGAATATGTTTCAAATTGTTAATTCCATTAACGCCAAAATACATTTAAAGCACCCTAAACTGTGAAAATACATATTTCTAGTAACATGCCTTTTGAGTGTTTATGAGCGTGTTAGGCACCAAAACGCTAAAAAGCATGCAAAACACCTTATATGGGAAAAAAAAACACTAAAACGCATGTAAAATATCTTTCATGGAGAAACACAATAGCATTACAAAAAAAAAAGCATTATGAGTTTACTTAAGTATATATATATATATATATATATATATATATATATATATATATATATATATATATATATATATATATATATATATATATATATATATATATATATATATATATATATATATATATATATATATATATATATATATATATATATATATATATATATATATATATATATATATATATATATATATATATATATATATATATATATATATATATATATATATATATATATATATATATATATATATATATATATATATATATATATATATATATATATACATATATATACATATATATAACATATATGTATACATATATATATGCATATATATATGTATATATATGTATATATATATACATACATATACATATATATACATATATGTATATATATATATATATATATATATATATATATATATATATATATATATATATATATATATATATATATATATATATATATATATATATATATATATATATATATATATATATATATATATATATATATATATATATATATATATATATATATATATATATATATATATATATATATATATATATATATATATATATATATATATATATATATATATATATATATATATATATATATATATATATATATATATATATATATATATATATATATATATATATATATATATAAGAATGCACAAAAAATACTATATATGGGAAAACGAAAAGACTTTATGAGAAACATATGATAATAGTGTTTTTGAGCTTCTCAGTTACCAAAACGATAAGACACATAAATAACACTCTATATAGAGAAACTGCGTAACATTACTAAAAATGTGCATTTTAAATGTATTTCACTTTGCTAGGTAACAAAACGAAAAAAATGCAAGCAAAGCATCCAATATTAGGTAAAGAAAAGAGATATACACAACAGGGTTTTTGAGTGTTTATGATAACAATTTTTGGAAAAAAAAAACTCTAAATGAGAAAAAAAAATTACAAAAACATTTCTGTTCATTTTCTTGGAGCTACCTCCGTACCAAAACGCAAAAATATCATGCAAAATATCCTTTATGCAGAAACAAAATATTATTAAGAAAACCAAGCAAATTCATTGTTTTGAGCTTGTTACGTAGTGAAAAGTTAAAATGCATGAAAAGCACACTATATGGTGAAACGAAAAGACATTACAAGAGAAAATTTTTGAGTGTTTTTCAAATTCTTACGTATTAAAATGTTTAAAGGGATGAAGAGCTTTCTATATGGAGGAAGAAGGAAATTACCACAAACGTGTATTTTGAGTGTTTTTCATATTTTAGGTACCAAAACGCCAAAATTTATGCAAGGAAAAGAAATGACATCACCAGAAAAAGATTCCTGTCAATATTTACTCTTTTCAGCGCGTTAGGCACCAAAACTCTAAAAAAAAAAAAAGCATGTAATTCACCAAATAAAATAATACAAAACCACATTACGAAAAACGAGTCTTTTGAGTGTTTTTAAACTTTTGCGAACAAAAACGCTTAATGGCATGCAAAACAGACTGCATGGAAAAAAAACATAACAACAATCCCAAAAAAGAGTATTTTGAGTGTTTTTTTGTTTGTTACGTAGAAAAACGCCAAAATCCACACAAAGTCTTTTATATGGAAAACTAAAAGATATTACGAGAAACGTATATTATTAGAGTTTTTCACCTCGTTAAAAAGCAAAATCATAAAACTCATGAATAGTACTCTACATAGAGAAACATGTGAATATTATCCAAAACGTGTATTTTGAGTCTTTTTTTTTTAATATTAATAGGTATCAAAACACCGAAAAGCTTGCAAAGCCCCATATATGGGGAAATCAAATGACATTACAAGATATTTGTCTTTTAGTGTTTTTGAACGTAGTAGGCACCAAAACACAAAAAAATCATGAGAATTAACCTATATGTGAATAAAAGACATCACGAAAAACGAGTCTTTTGAGTGTTTTGAGCTTATTACGCAAAAAAATACACTAAAACGCATGTAAAACGCCCTTTATGGTGAGAGAATAACATTACAAAAAAAAAAAAAGTTTTAAGTGTTTTTGATCTGATTACGTAGAAAAACGCCAAAACACGGGCAAATTACCCTATATATGGAATCGAAAAGACTTAACGAAAAACGTGTATTATTAATGTTTTGAGTTTCTTCGGTACCAAAACGCTAAAAGGCATGAATAGCAGTCTATATGGAGAAACCGGACAACATTACCCAAAAAGTGAATTTTGAGTGAATTTCTCATTGTTAGGTACAAAAGCCCCAAAATACATGCAAAGCACCCTATATGTGGATGTGAACGTTATATATATATATATATATATATATATATATATATATATATATATATATATATATATATATATATATATATATATATATATATATATATATATATATATATATATATATATATATATATATATATATATATATATATATATATATATATATTCCAAAATGCTTTGAAAGCACCCTATATGGGGAAAGGAAACATTAACAGAAACGCGTTTTTGAGTGTTTTTGTTCGTGTTAGTCACCCTGTCGCTTGAAAGCATGGAATTCACCTTATATGGGAATACAGAACAACATTACCAAAAACGTGTCTTTTGAGTTTTTTTTTTTTTTTTACTTTTTACGTACCAAACGATAAAACGCATGCAAAACACCCTTTAAAAAAAAAAAAGCTAAATAACATTACCAAAACTAGCATTTTCATTTTTTATTTTTTTTTTGCAGAAAAACGCCAAAATGCATGCAAAGTACCCTATATGGGGACATTATCAAAGACGTGTATTATGAATGTTTTTGAGCTTATTAGGCACCAAAACGCTAAAATGCATTAATAGTTATATGAACAAACAGAGCAACATTACCAAAAACGTGTATTTTGAGTGTAAATGCCAAAATGCATGGAAAGCACCCTATATGGGGAAATGAAACGGGATTCCAAGAAAAGTGTCATTTGACTGTTTATGGGCATGTTAGACACTAAAACGGTAAAAAGCATAGAAATCACCCTACATTGGATCAAAAGATAACATTACGAAAAACGAGTTTTTTGAGTGTTTTTTTTTTTTACTTTTTACGTACCAAAAACCTAAATTGCATGCAAAACATCCTTTATGAAGTGTCAGAATAAGATACCAAAAAAAGAGTATTTTGTGTACAAAATCTTACGTAGAATAAAACGCAAAAAAAAAAAAAATGCATTTTAAAAAATTATTAAAAAATTCTGTATTATGGGTGTTTTTGACCTGAGGTAACTAAACGCAAAAACGCGTGAATAGTAGAAACATGTAGTAGAATATGTAAAAACTAAACAACAATACAAAAACTTGTGTTTTTGGTATTTTTTACATTATTAGTTACCAAAACGCCATCATAATTAATTCAAAGCGCTTTTTATAGACAATGGAATCGACATTACTTGAAACGGTCTTTTTCATTGTTTTACTGCGTTTTAGGCATCAGAACGCTAAAATGATTGAAAACACTCTATACTGAAATACAAAACAACATTACCATAAACGCGTCCTTTAAGTGTTTTTTCAGCTTATTACGTACAAAAAACGATAAAATGCATGTAAAGTATCCTATATGGAAAACGAAATATAACAAGGAACATGCATTACACGTGTGTTTTTAATATCTTAGGTAACAAAACGCTAAAACACGTGAAAAAGCACTTTATATGAAGAAACAGAACAATCTTGCAAAAAATGATTTTTTGTTGAATTGTTTTTTTTTTTTTAATTGTTATGTACCAAAACCCCAAAATGAATGTAAAACACTATATGGGGAAATGAAAGATGACGAGAAATGTGTATTGTGAGTGTTTTTTTTTAACTTCTTAAGTACCAAAACTCTAAAATGCGTCAATTCCACTTTATAAGGAGGAACAAAAAAAAAAAAAAATCATATTCTTACGTATCAAAGCAATAAAATGCATGAAAAGCACTCTATATGGGGTAACAAAACGATATTTCCTGAAACATATCTTCTTACTGTTTTTGATCCTGTTAGGTACCAAAATGCTAAAATGCACGGAAAGCAATATTGGACTACAAAACTACATAACGAAAAGCGTGTGTTTTGAGTGTTTTTCAGTTTCTTTCATAACAAAACCCTAAAATGTTCTTTCTGCAGAAGCAGATTAACATTACCAATAGTATGCATTTCGAGTGTTTTTAAGCTTGGGTAGAGAAACAGGAAAATGTATGAAAAGTACCTTAATTGGTGAAAAAAAACAATATTACCGGAAACGTGGATTATAAATTTTTGACATTCTCAGGTAACAAAATGCTAAAATGCGTGAATGGCACTCCATATGTAGAAACAGATCAACATTACCAAAAACGTATTTTGAGTATTTTTTACAACGATAGGTACCAAACCGCCAAAATGTATACAACGCATATCATATGAGGAAACGAAAGGATATAACCAGAAAGGTGTCTTTTCAGTGTTTTTAGTGTTTTAGGCACCAAACCGCCAAAATTCATAGAATGTAACCGTATTGGGATATAAAACAGCAATACGAAAAATATGTCTTTTGAGTGTTTCATGTTATATATTTTTTTTAAGGTTCTTATGCATAAAAACGCTTAAAAAAACATGCGATTTTTTTTTTATTGAGAAACAAAATAACATTTTTAGCATGTTAGGTAAAAAGAAAATTAATTTAAAGTTAAAAAAAATATTTAAATTCATTTAAAAAATGAAACGATATTAGAAGAAACGTGTATTATCAGTGTTCCTTAGTTTCTTAAGTACCAAAACACTTTAACGCGTGAATACCAGTTTTTTTTTATGAAGAAAAAGAACAGCATTACCAAAAACGTCTGTTTTGAGATCTTTTTCCATTGTTAGGTACCAAAAGGCCAAAATGCATGTAAAGTACCCTATATGAGGAAAGGAAAGGACATTACGAGAAATGTGTATTATGAGTGGTTTTCAGATTCTTAGGTAACAACTCTAAAACGCGTGAATAGCACTCTATGTGGACAAACAGAACATTACTAAAAACGTTTACTTTAAGTGCTTTTCACTTTGTTAGGTTCCAAAACGTCAAAATGCATGCAAAAAACTCTATTTGGTGAAACGAAATAAGACAAGAGACATGTCGTTTGTGTTTTTAGTGTGTTAGACAGCAAGACGTTAAAAAAAAAAAAAGCATAAAAACGATCCTATATGGGAATACAAAACTGCTATATAGAATGAACTCTATATAGCACAAAACGCTAAAACGCATAAATAACACTCTATATATGAAAACAGAATAAGATTACCAAAAGCGTTACGTATCAAAACGGCAAAATGCAGACAAAGCACCCTCTACACGAAAAAGAAATGACATTTCCAGAAACGTGTCTTTTGAGAGTACATGAGCGTGTTAGGTACCATCACGCTAAAGAGCAGGTAATGCAACCTATATGGGAAAACAAAACATTATCAAAAACGTATATTTTGAGAGTTTTGAGGCTCTTAAGTAACGAAACACTAAAACGGACGAAAATACACAGTTCATGCAAGTAGTTGGGAAATTGCCACCAGAGTCCCCATCCTGAAATGGCATGCCGCCCAGGTCGCCATTGCATGGCGACCTGGACGGCATGCCATTTCAGGATGTGGACTCCTGTTGGCAATTACCCGGAGTGGCGATCCATTTCAGGATGGAGACCCTGACTGTAAATAGAGTGTTGGAGGATGGGAGAGGGAGGGAGGGGGGGGAGGGGGGGGAGGGGGATCCCACCCCCACCCCAGGAGCGACTCTGATGGCATGCCATATTGTGAGTGTGGGGCTGATCAAGTTGCAATGGGGAAACCTGACAGCAATTTTCCGTAGACTTCAGTGGCAGTCCATGTCAGGATGGAGACCCAGGCTTGGGAAAGGGAGGATGGCGATTCACGACGGCAACACCAAGGGGTGGGGGGGGAGGGAGGGGGGAGGGACGGTGACGGCGACACTGACGGAGAGGTGGGGGGCGTGCGTCCTTATCCTTCGGCGACGATGGAATGACTAAATGAATCAATGATGGTGGGTGGAAAATAATTGAGTGAAAGGAGGGGGGAGGGTGTGGACTGGCGGCCAGACGTGGAAGTCGCCACACACACGCGTGGCTAGGGGACTGTGACGGCAATGCCGTGTAGGTCGCCCTTTCACGTCCCCCCCCCACCCCCAACCCACCCACCCAGGGGCGACTCTGACGGCAAGCCATATTGCAATGGTGATCCTGATAGCAATTTTCCATAGATCCATGCTTGGGAAGGGGGGGGTGATTCACGACGGCAAACACCAAGGGGGGGAGGGAGGGGGGAGGGACGGTGACGGCGACACTGACGGAGAGGTGAGGGGGCGTGCGTCCTTATGCTTCGGCGACGATGGAATGACTAATGAATCAATGATGGTGGGCGGAAAATAATTGAGTGAAAAGGGGGTGGAGGGGGGGAGGAGAGGTGATGGGGGGGGGGGACTGGCGGCCAGACGTGGCAGCCGCCCGCCACACACGCGTGATTAGGGGGACTCTGACGGCGCTTGCCATAGAAGTCGCCCTTTCCCTTTCATTCACGGAATCCTGGAGGGTGGGATGACTGAGTGTTGCCATCACGCGTTCCCTCCGACATCTCAATACATCCCCTATGGTCAAGGTCGTCGCGACTGCCGCACGAGATCCCGTTACCTGTCCATCCTTTTTACCTGGAGAAAGCATCTGTGACGGCCAGGGCGGAGCGGCGGCCTCTTCCACTTTCACCGACCACCAGCGGCATGGCTGACGTAATACTTATGTCGGATGGCGGTCTTATTACTATCATTATTATTATTATTATTATTATTATTATTATTATTATTATTATTATTATTATTACTATTATTATTATTATTATAGCCGACACGTGCTCCCTCCGATATCTCAGTACATTCCCCTATGGTCAAGGTCGTCGCGACTATCCACGCCGTACCGCCATAATCTCCAGTCTGCCGACGTATATATGTCATGAAAAGGTAAAGTTTAAAGTCAGTCTGTTAGTTGACAGGGTTTAAAAAACATGTCATTGAGAGATAGTGACGATATATACGTATACCTATCTTCTCTTGCAGGTGGTAGGTCATTTCCCAACAACACAACAACAGAATTTGAAAACAGAATCTTACCCATTCATTTAGACACCGGCAGGGATTATGAAGTCGGCCTGTGTAATATTTTATTCCCTAAATATTTCTACTGCATTGCGGAAGGGGATCCAAATTCCAGTATATCGTTCTATGGTCGGGTTAAGCAGTCAGACTTTGATATGTATGAATATAATATGTATACCTATCTACCGGAAAGGAATATCATCTCCAATTTTACCGATAAGAACATACCGGCCATAACTAAGGCAATTAATGGACAGATAGTGAGAGAACTTCAAGCAATCTTGAATGACTCCTTTAAGATCTATTTCCCTTACTCGGATATCATTTATTATGACCGCGACTTGGAGCGGGTCGTTGTGAATAACGCGATTGTCCCTCCTAATGACGATCGTATTTACAGTGATATAAGTATAAAATTTGCATCGCATATAGCTCACATTCTGGGTTTCAATCCAAATTTTCGCTACACCGTCTACTTTCAAAGATCTGGCGACGGCATTTCATCTTCCGACGCCAGCGAAGCTTCCTCCTCATCACCCATAAAATTATTCGCTCAATACGTACCGCGAGCTGATGCAGGGACGGATTATATGTACGTTTATACCGACAACATTTTCCCCTCGCGATTTGGCAACCAACTAGTTAATATATTAGACGTCATACCACTCCCCGGCGACAGCACCAGTAAAGGTGCGAATTCAATTACGTATAAACCACTTTCTGCATCAACTATAGAGAGTGTGGCCATCAAAATTGCTAATCAAAGAGGCAAACCTATTCAGTTTGAAGATGGGGAAAACAGTGTTACTTGCGTGTTACATATAAGACCACGTTAACTTTGCGTCTCGGACGTAAAATTTTGAAGAGAATCGATCAAGGTGGGATAATGGGTGGAGTGGAGGATAATGAAACAGGCAGGTGTTGCCTACTTCCGAGTCAAGGCACGCGCCTCGCGACCATCTGCGCGGGAAGCTTCAGTGTTTCCCCGCGCGGCATGGCGGCCGGGACAAAGTGTTGACAATGTTATAGAAAAAAAAAGAAAAGAAAATGGGTGTTCACTGTGGAACAGCAGAGGCGCGGATTTTATGTGAAGTGTGTGGGAGATGGCGCACTAATCCATCCTGCCCCTCATGTGTGGAAGACCAGTGTGATTTATGCGAGCGGTGTGGACTTCTGTTTCCACATCCACCGCCAGAACACACCTGCGAAGTTGGCAATCCTGCTTCTTCTGGTAAGCATTATTACTTATTTTGGCGGGAATGTATAATAATAAAGATGAAATGACTGTCAATCTTTACAAGTTTGAGCTCTGAGCACATCTTCCTGTACAGGCTCACACTCGATTGAGGTTGAGCAGAACGCCGGCGTAGAAGGCCCACGTCGGCGGACGTCACAAGGCGACATCCCACGCGGAGGCGGGGGAAGAGGTGAGAAAAAAAAAAAATACTACAAATAATAAAGCAATAAATACGGTGCCACCGCCACTACTAATATTCTTTTTTTTAAGACTCGCCACGGCCGGGACCGAGTGGATTATCGGGGAACGTATTCAATTCTTCCGAGACTTCAAGTCCTTCACTACCTATACAAGGTAAATATCAATTCAATAATAATAATAATAATAATAATAATAATAATAATAATAATAATAATAAACTGTCGCTGCTACTTCTATTTTTTCTTCCCAGACACGCCACAAGCGGAGGCGGACCACGATGAGCGCAGCATGGCAGGAGAGTCGGCGGATGCAGACCTTGACGAGCGCGGGATGCCGGAAGAGCCGCGGTTAATTGACTCGAGGGAAAATTTTATGAGGAGCTTCACCAGACATCAATATGACATACCTGATCATGTAAGCAGAGATCCACTCGGTCTACTTACCGAATACAGGGAGTTCTTTATACGGGAAATTAGATCATATTTCACGTCACACGGCTCGCCATTCCCCCCCACCCTGAAAATATTTTCACACATTTCTCTGTTACTAGTGAAATTCTCTACCTTAGGCGAGGATGAACATCGAGTCATTCATATTGCTTTTAGAGCACGACTGATCACCTATCAAGATGTGCCTGACCTTGTTGATTTATGGATCCATCAGCTGAACAGTCGGCTGGAAAGCCTTACCAGCGAGACTGAAGGATCTGGTTTTATCATTTCAAGAGTACAGAATTTTTTCATCAACTATTGCTTGCATGTCGCATGTAGTGGCATAGGAGATTATGTTGCTTATCCTAGAGGCGTGCGAGGAGGGAATGAAATTTTCAATCCTGATGGCCGACATTCATCCTGTGTTATTCAGTGTTTGGCGGCTTTCAGACTTCATGCTCGAGGTGTACCTTGGAAAAGAATTCCAAAAATATTACAGAGACGGCATGGCGGAGAGAAATACGTCACGCGCGGAAAAGTAGGCAGTCCAGTGACTTGGGAGAACTTGAGTCAGTTAGAAAGGTTAAATTGTCTGTCTCTGGACGTTTATACACTGACAAAAAGCGGTGAGATATACTATTTAACATTATCAAGAAAAGGCTCGCGGAAGTATAAAACTGTAGTCTCACTCCTTTTACTAGGTGGAAAACATATGACGCTCATTAAAGACGTGGAGAAGCTGCACCGGAAATTGACGAGAAGCAGTCCCACCCCAGAGGGTCATCAGTTTTGCAAAGTATGTTTCAGCTCAGTTCCCAAGTCTGTCAGTTTGAGCGATCACGAGTGTCACTGCGACTTCACTCAAACTCTTCTCTTTCCAGGTGACGGTGAAAAAGTAAAATTTAAAAATTTTGCCTACACCTATCAGCCTGCATACTTAGCATTTTTTGATTTTGAAACTATGATAAAACCTAAGGAGAATAGGAGTGTGATAGCTGAACATGACCCAATTGGATACTCGTATCTCATCATCAATAGGCATGGAGATGTCGTGGAAAAGAGAAGTTATTTCGGTGAAGATCCCGTGAATAATTTCATTGATAGCCTATCCAATGCTTGGGGAATCATCAAGGAAAGTGTAGTTAGCTATCCAATTAGCATGTCTGCGGAGGATGAAGCCCACTTCAAACGTCAGCGTCACTGCGAGCTCTGCCATCAACCCTTTAATGTGAAAACCCCACCTCATAAACATCACGACCACTCATTACCACAAAATAATTACAAGGGGGCTTTGTGCGCGCGATGCAACCTCCAGTGTCGTGACATGAGGAAATATCTCATCACTCTGGCACATAATATGAGCTTTGACGTCTCCTTAATCATAAAAGACCTTCACTTGCCAGAGTCGCACGTGGACATCCTTGCCAAGTCAGAATCGCATTTATTGAAAGTAAGGATTAAGGAATTGCAGTTTCAGGACACGCTTTCCATTATGAATGCTGGCCTCGGTCATCTCGCTCAGAGTCACGTGCAGGCGGGCTATAGCACGCGTTACGCCCAGGAAATGGTGAATTACCTCCCCGAGGATGTAAGGCGTGTAATTTGCACTCAAAAACAGTTTCTTTGTTATGAGTACATCACCGACCTTGGCCGCTTAGAAGATCGACAATTGCCACCTCGTGAGGCATTTTATGACACGCTCAAGGGGAAGGCTCTGCCACCTGGAGAATATGAACACGCTCAAAGCGTGTGGAGTATGACATCCTGCCGCACTTTAGGCGATTACATAAGACTGTATTGTGAGATTGATGTGGGATTATTAGCCGACACATATCTCAAATATAGATCATACCTGCATGAATTTTATGGGCTGGACGTGTCACATTACGTGTCACTGTCTTCTTATGCTTATGACGCTTTTTTAAAGTCGACAGGCGTTCAACTTGATCCACCTTACGACCCTAACATGTATCACCTGATCAAAAGAAATGTACGAGGAGGCTTTGTAACTTGCGTCAGGCCACACCTGCAGTCAAACCACGAACCCGACGGTGGACCCGGCACCTATGTGTTCTATCTGGACTATAATTCATTATATGCAAGCGTTATGTGTTCCCCCCTGCCTATGGGTGACATCAAAAAGCTTTCTCAGTTAGAGATGGATGATTTTTTTGAAGTTGACATCCAGAATCATGCGACAGATGGCGACGTCGGTTACTGGCTGCATTTAGACAGCTGTGACGTTTCCCCCGACGTAGCTCGGATCACGGACGAGTTCCCTCTGTGCCTCGCACACATGACTATTACAGAAGATGACATCTCGCCGTACAGTAAAAGACTGTTAGAAGCTGAGGGTCGTAAGCTGGGGAGGAAAAATCGTAAACTCGTGGCCAGTCATAAGGGACTGAAAGATCATCTCATCAGTCTGGAATTGCTGCAACTTTTACTCTCACTTGGACTGGAAATACAATGTGTTCATGCTATATATAGGTTCAGACAGGCTCCATACCTGAAACCTTTCATAGAAAGGAACGTCGCTCAGCGTAAAAATGAGACGTGCGCCATTAAAAATCGCATTTGCAAACTGATGTCAAACGCAGTTTATGGTAGATCCATGTTATCTGAAGTGAAGTATGGCCTCCAGCAGAAATTAGTGACAAAAAGAAAGTCTTTCCTGAAGTATGCAAGAAATCCATCCTTTAAAAGGGTCCACCAATTAGGCGAGGACCGAGTCATATGTGTCAACAGTAAGAACACGATTAAAATCAGGCAGCCAAATTACTTGGGATACCACTAATCGTGCAAAGCATACGAGATTTCCAGAAACGTGTCTCTTTAGTGTTTTCTATCGTGTTAGGCACCAAAAACATTAAAATGCTTGCAAATCATCCTATTTGGTAAGAGAAAAAACAATATTAGCAAAAACATGTCTTTTGAATGTTTTTTTTTTTTTCAGCTTGTCACGTGCCTAAATGCAAAAATGCATGCAAAACACTCGTGATGGATAAACAGAATAACATTACCCAAAACAAATATCTTAAGAGATTTGGACCTTCTGACGTAGTAAAATTCATATCCAAAGTATCATATATGGGGAAACTAAAAGACATTACTATTCGAGAAACGTATTATGAGTGTGTTTGAGCTTCTCAGATACCAAAACAGGAAAACGCGTTAATGCCATTCTTTATGGAGAAACAAAACAACATTACCAAAAACGTGTAATTTGAGTGTTTTCAAACTATAAGTCACCAAAACGCCACAATGCATCCGAAACTTCTTTTTTTGGGCGAAACAAAACAAAATAATAAGAAGCGTATGTTTTAAGTGTTTTTAGGCACGCTAGTCACTAAATGCTAAAAAGCATTGAAAGATTCCTGTATGTGAATAGAAAGACCTACCAAAAATGTGTCTTTTCAGTGTTTTCAGCTTCTTACATGCCAAATCACTAAAAAGCATGCAAAATACCATTTATGGAGAAACTGAGTAACATTACCAAAAACAAGTATTTGGAATGTTTTTTGAGCTTCTTAGATCGAAAAAAATGCATGCAACATGTTGAAACGAAGACATTACGAGAAATATGTATTATAAGTGTTTTTGAGCTTTGGTACCAAAACACTAAAATGCATGAATAGCACTTTATATGCAGAAACAAAATAACTTTACCAAAATTTGTATTTTTACTGTATTTCACATTATAATGTAGCAAAACTCCAAAAAAACAGGTAAAGCTTCGTATATAGGGAAACAACACGATGTTACATGAAACTTGTCTTTCAAGTATATTTGAGTGTTAGGCACCAAAACACTAAAAAGTATAAAAATCACACTTTGTGGGAATCTAAACTAGCATTACGAAAAACGTGTCTTTTATGTGTAATTGAACTTTTTACTTACCAAAACGATAAAACACATGTAACAATTTTTTTTTTTTTTTTGTAGAAACAGAATAACATTACTAAAAGAAGTATTTTGAGTGTTTTTAAGACTGTTACGTAGAAAAAAAGCAAACATATAAAGTACTCTATATGAGGAAACGAAAAGACATTGCGAGAAAAGTGTTTTTTTTTTTAGCTTCTTATGCAGCAAATCGTTAAAACGTATGAATAGCACTCTATATTAGAAAAAAAGGCAACATTAATTAAAACGTGTATTTTGAGTGTATATTACATTGATACGTACCACAATGCCAAATTGCAAGAAAAAGCACCTTATAACGTGTCTTCTGAATGTTTATGAGGGTTGACAGGCACAAAAACGATAGAAAACCATGTAACGCATGGAAGACTGTACATGAAATGAAATGTAAAGCATATACAATAAGAAAATAATAATTCCAATAATGTCTATTATGTGTTCTTGAGCTACATGCATAAAAAAAAATAAAATAAAAACCCTAACCCACAAAAAAATAAACCTATTGTAGAAACTGTATGATTTTACCAGAAACTTGTATTTTGAGTGTTTTTGAGCTTGCTACGTTGTAAATGCAAAATGCATTCATGTAATCTGTATGGGAAACGAAAAGACTGCAAAAAACTGCAAAAAAAAAAAAAAAAAAAAAGAAAATCACATAATACCTTATGTGATTTTCTTTTTATTTTTTTTTAAGTACAAAATTGCTAAAATATACAAATATATATCAAGAGACAGAAGAACATTACCAAAAACGTGTATTTTGAGTGTTTTTCACTATGAAATACCAAAAAGCTGAATTATATGCAAACGACATTACTAGATACGTTTCTTACGAACAAAACCGCTGAAATGCATTCAAAACACTTATTAAGGAGAAACAAAATAATCTATACCAAAAAAACAAATATTTTAAATGTTTTCAGCGTGTTACGAAGAAAAATGACAAAATGTACCGTATAAGGGGAAGCGAAAGGATATTATGAGTGACGTGCATTATATGTGTTTTGAAATTCGTAGATTTCACATTATTAGGTAGCAAAATCCAAAAATGCAAGCAAAACAACATATATGAAAAAAAAACGACATATCCAGATATATGTCTTTTGACTGTTTATGAGCGTGTTAGGCACCAAAATAAAAAAAATAAAAAATCCTGGAAATCCCCCTATATGGGAATACAAAACAACATTACCAAAACGTGTCTTTTGAGTGTTTTTGAACTTATCAAACACTAAATCGCATGCAAAACACTCTTTATGGAGAGAAAGAATAACATTACCCAAGAAAAGTATTTTCATTGTTTTTCAGCATGTTACGTAGAAAAAAAAACGGCAAAATGTAGGCAAAGTACACCATATGGGGGAATGAAAAGCCATCCCGAGAAACGTGTATTATGAGTCTTTTTTTAGGATTCTTAGGTACCAAAACGCTAAAGGGTATTAATAGCTCTCTATATGGAAAAACAGTACAACATTTTGAAAAACGGTTATTTTTAGTGTATTTTTTTTATTGTTAGGTACCAAAACGCTAAAATGCATACAAAGCACCTTAATTGGGAACAAAACATAAGATTTCTAGAATCGTGTCTTATGAGCGTATTAGGCACTACATCGTTAAAATTATGGAAAATCATCCTCTATAGGAATACAAAACATCATTACTAAAAAAACATTTATTTTGAGTATTCAGAACTTCTTACGCACCAAAACACTAAAACGCATTAAAAAAACACCTTTTATGGCGAAACAGAATATTATTACCAAAAACTAGTATGTTGTTTTAAACACGTTACGTGCAAAAACACCAAAATTAATGCAAAATATACTATATAAGGAAACGAAAGAATATTACCAAAAACGTGTATTGTGAGTGTTTTTGAGCTTTTTAGGTACCGAAACGGTAAAACGTACGATCAAAAAAAAAAAAAAGAACATTACCATAAATATGTATTCTAAGTGTATTTCACATAATTAGGTATTAAAACACCAAAATACATGCAAAGCAAAAAGATATTTTCAAAAAAACGTGTCTTTTGAGTGTTTGTGTGCGTGTTGGGCACAAAAATCCCAAAAGGCATCGAAATCAACCTAAATGGGAATACAAAATTACATATCTTTTTGGTAATGCTGTTTTGTTGATCTGTATGAAGTTGTATTCAAATATTTTAGCGTTTTGGTAGCTGAAAAGCTGAAAAACCATCATAATGCACGCTTCTGTTAATATCGTTTTGTTTCACATACTGGGAACTTTTTATGCCTTTTAAGATTTTTGGTACCTAACAAGGTAAAAGACTCTTAAAGCACACGCTCTTCATTATGTTATGTTTCTCTGTAAAGAGTGTTTTGCATGTTTTGGTACTTAAATGCGATCAAAAACTCTCAAAGGACACGTTTTAGATTTTTTTTTTTTATCGTTTTAGTGCCTTAAAAGCTCGTAAACACCAAATATACCCGTTTCTGGTAATGTCGTATCGTTTTCTCATATAGAGTGCTTCCTCTGTATTTAGGCGTTCTGCTACCTCACAAGGTCAATCAAAACACTAAAACCACAATTTTTTTTTATGTTGTTATTATTCTCCAGAAAAACTGATTTCCATGCATTTTAGCTTTTTTTTTCTTTTTTTTTTCTTTTTTTTATGAAGCTCAAAATCGTTTAAAACCAAGAATGCAAACCGGGAAACCAGGAACGCAAGAAGCTAAAAAGCACTCAAAATTTGCATTCTTGGTAATGTTTTCTTTTTTATGATATAGGGTGCTTTACATGCATGCATTTCAGCGTTTTGTAACCTGACAAGCCCGAAAACACTCATATTACACGTTTTTATACGTGTAATATGAGTGTAATATTGTTATAGTTCTGATTGTTCTTATAGGGTGCTTTGCATTCATTTCGGGGTTTTGGTCCCAAACATGGTGGTAATCATTGATATGACACTTGTTTGGTAAGATTTTCCATATAGACTGATATTCATGTGTTTTAACGTTTTTTGTTAATATCTTTTCGTTCCCTTATTCGTTTCTTTACATACATTTTATTATCTGAACAAAACCATAAAAGACTTTTTCAAAAATTTTAATTCCTTTTCCATGTACGTTATTTTATGTGTTTTTTTTTAGCGTTTTATTCATTTTTTGTCTTTTTCTTTTTTGCCTAATGCGCTCATAAACACCCAAATGACACGTTTCTGGTATTATAGTCTCGTTTTCTAGTACAGTTTGCTTTTTGGTTTATTTTGACGTTTTGATACCTAACAAGATCAAAAACACCCAAAACACACGTTTTTGTTAATGTTGTTATGTTTTTATGCAGAAAGTCTATTTTGTATGCGATTAAGGGTTCTTATAGGAAAAAAAAAACTAAAAAAAAAATTGAAAAATACACTAATTTGATAAAGTTGTTTAGTTTTCCAATATAGTGTATTTTTTATGCTTTTTTAGCCGTTTGGTAGGTAAGAAGCTGAACAACATTTAAGAATACATGTTTTTGATAATGATGTTTTCCCATAAAGCGTGCTTTGCATACTCTTTACCTAGAGTTTTGGTACGTAACGAGTAACATAGACTCATAAATTAATTTTTAATAATGTTGTTCTCATAATACACGTTTCTTTTCATATAATTTTGGTACCGAACAAGCTCAAAAGCACTAAAAACACGCGTTTTCGATAATGTTAATTTGCTTTCCCATATCAGTTTTTTTTCCATTATTTTCAGCGTTTTTGTTTCCAATACGCTTTAAAGCAACCAAATGATACATTTCTCATAATATCGTCTCGTTATTCTCTATCGGGTGATTTGCATGCATTTTGACGTTTTGATACATAACAAGCTCAAAATCCCTCAAACACGTTTTTAGTAATGTTATTCTTTTCTCCAGAAAGAAAAAAAAAATATCCGTTTTAGTTTATTTATACGAAAGAAGATGAAAAACACTGAACGGTAACGATTCTGATGAAGTTCTTTTGTTTTCCTAAATAGCGTGTTATCTATGTCTTGATACGTAAAAAGCTGAAAATCACTCAAAACACACGATTTTGGTAATATTGTTTTCTTTTCCAATATAGGGTGCCTTCCATGCACTTTTGCGTTTTGGTACCAGAAGAGCCAAAAAAAAAAAAAAAAACATAACACGTAACATTGTTGTTCTGATTCTTCTAATATGGTGCTTTGTACACATTTTGGCGTTTTAGTACCTAACATGGTTATAATCATTCATAATACACGTTTTTGGTATAGTCTTTGTTTCTTCATCTAGAATGCTATTTATGAATTTTAGCTTTCTGGTACCTAAAAAGATGAAAGCAATCATAATACTTGTTTCTATAAATATCTTATCGTTTCCCATATTCTAATATACATGTATTTATATGCATATTGGCATTTTGATCACTAATATGATGGCAATCTTATCACGTTTTTGGTAATTTTTTATTTTTTCTGTTTAAAAAGTGGTATTTATGTGTTTGAGCGTTTTGATAGCTAAGAAGGTGAAAAAAAAAAAAACATTCATATTTCTATCTTAATATCTTTTGATTTCCTATAACGGGTATTTTACATGCATATTTAACGTTTTGATAAATAACAAGCTCAAAGACAAAATTCACGTTTTTAATAATGTTCGTTTTTTTTTTTTTGTGTGTGTGTTTTGGTATGTAAAGAGGCTTAATAACTCTTAAAAGACACTTTTTCGATAATAATGTTTTTGTTTTCGCATAAAGGGTGTTTTCCGTGCTTTTTAGCGGTTTGGTGCCTAACACACTGGAAAAAAAAACACAGTTAATACTTTTCTGCTAATGTAGTCTCGTTACCCCATATTGTGTGCTTTTAATGTATTTTGGCGTCTTGTTACCGAAGAAGCAAAACACGATGAAAACACGTTTTTTTTTTTTTCTACGCAGTTTCGTGTTTTTGTACGTAAGAAGCTCAAAACTCTGAAAAGACATGATTTTGATGTAGATTTGTTTTTTTTTCAAAAAAGCGTGTTTTTTTCTGCTTTCTAGTGTTTTGGTATGTAAGAATCTGGAAATTACTCAAAAGACACATTTTTATTAATATTATTTTCTTTTCTCACATCAGGTGCTTTAAATTCACTTTAGCGTTTTGGTACCTAATAAGCCCAAATACATTCATGATACACGTTTTTAGCATTGTTGTTCTGAATCTTCTTATTGAGTGCTTCATATGCATTTTGGCGTTTTGTCCCTAAGATGGTGGAAATTACTTATGACACACTTTTTTTTAGTAATGTCGTTCTGTTTCTCCATATACAAAGAATCTGGAAATTAATCAAAAGACACATTTTTATTAATATTATTTTTAGCATTTTGTTACCTTTAAAGCTGAAAAAAACACTAACTACACGTTTTTTTTTATTTCTTTTTGTTTCCCATATTGGCTACTTTGCAGGCATTATTAGTTTTTTGGTACCTCACAAAATGAAAGAGACCAAAGAATAAACGTTGTTCATAATGTTGTTTCGTCATAGAGGGTGTTTTCCATGTGTTTATGGCTTTTCTTACGTAAAAAAGCTAAAAACATACATGCTTTTTTATAATCAAAACACACGTGATTTTTAATGTTTTTTTTTTTTCAAAATTGTGTTTTGTATGCGTTTTAGCGTTTCTTATACATAAGAAACTAAAGAAAAAGAAAAATATACTGTTTTGATGAAGTTCTTTAAATTTTCTATATATAACGTGTTTTCCATGCTTTCTAATGTTTTGGTACGTAAGAAGACGAAAAGCACTCAGTAGACTTGTTCTGGTACCTCATATTGTTCTGGCACTCATATTGGACGTTTCTATCATTGTTGTTCTTATTCTTCTCATAAGGTGGTTTGCTTGCCTTTTTAGGTTTTCGTCCTTAACATGGCGATAATGACACTAATACACGTTTTACGTAATGTCGTTCTGTTTTTCATATCGAGTGCTACTGATGTGTTTTAGCGTTTTGGAACCTAAAAAGCTGAAAAAAATAACACTTAAAATTTACGTTTCCATTAATATCTTTTTCCGTCCCATATTGGGTAGTTTGCATGCATTTTTACCGCTTTGGTACGTAACAAGCTCAAAAACACTCAAAAGACACTTTTTTTTTTAGCATTTTGGTCCTTAACGTGACGACAATGGTTCATAATAAACGTTTTTGCTAATGTTGTTCTGTTTATTTATATTAAAGCATGTGTTTTAGCGTTTTGGTACCAAAGAAGGTGAAAAACTCTCATGTTACCCACTTCTGTTAATATCGTTTCGTTTCCCATAATGGGTAATTTGCATATATTTTTTAGGGGTTTGGTACGAAACAAGCCTAAAGACAATAATAACAGACGTTTTTTTTATAATGTTGTTCTGTTTCTCCGTAAAAAAGTGTTATCCACGTGATATTGCGTTTTTGTACCTAAAGAAGCTGAAAAACATCCATATAGGTGGATTACATGCACTTTAGCGTTTTGGTACCTGACATGCCCAAAAAACACTCATAAACCCCATAAAACCCATAAAAGAGTCCAAAGCGGTAGTAAAAAATTGAAGGATAAGTGTCTTGAAACCTCCCTCCTGAAGGAATTCAAGTCATAGGAAGATGGAAAATACTGAAGCACGCAGGGAGTTCAAGAGTTTACCAGAGAGATGAGTGATTGAGAATACTTGTTAACTCTTGCATTAGAGAAGAGAACAGAATAGGGGTGAGAGAAAGAAGAAAGTCTTGTGCAGCGAGGCCACGGGAGGAGGGAAGGCATGCAGTTAGCAAGATCAGAAGAGTAGTTAGCATGAAAATAGCGGTAGAAGACAACTAGAGATGAGAGAGGCTGAAGACAGTCAATTAGAGGAGAGGAGTTGATGAGACATAAAGCTTTTGACTCCTCCCTGTCTAGAAGAGCGGTATGAGTGGAACTCCCCCAGACATGTAAAGCATACTCATGCATGGACGGATAAAGAAGGCCCTTTTACAGAGTTAGCAGCTGGGGGATGAGGGAAAAAAAAAAAAAAAGATATTAACAGAAATGTGTATTATGAGTGTTTTTCATCTTCATAGGTACCAAAACACTAAAACACATGAACAACACTCTATTTAGAGAAACAGAACAACGTAACCTAAAACATGTATTATGAGTGATTACCACCATGCTACAGACCAAAAATATATATATAGGATACACAATGTTCCCTAAGGGAAAAAATATAATATATATATATATATATATATATATATATATATATATATATATATATATATATATATATATATATATATATATATATATATATATATATATATATATATATATATATATATATATATATATATATATATATATATATATATATATATATATATATATATATATATATATATATATATATATATATATATATATATATATATATATATATATATATATATATATATATATATATATATATATATATATATATATAATCATATTAGGTATTTTGCAGGTATATTTACGGTTTTTGTACATAAGATGAAAATACCCAAAATACACGTTCTAAATAATGTTTTTTTTTTTTCCCCATATATGGTGTTTTCCATGCTTTAAGCACGTTTCTGGTGGTAACGTTTCATTACCCCATATGATATGCTTTCCTTTGGCTTTCCTCTTTGGCGTTTTGATACCTAAAGGCTCAAAAACACTCAAAACACACATTTTTGGTAATTTTGTTCCGTTTCTTCAGAAATCGTGTTTTGTATGCGTTTTGTCGTTTTTGAACAAAACAAGCTCAAAAAACACTCAAAAGACACGATCTTGATCAAGTTGTTTTATTTTGCAATATAGCGTGTTTCCCATGCTTTTCGGCATTTCGGTACGTCAGAAGATGAAAAACACTTCAAATACCTACACGTTTTTTTTAATATTGTTTTCTTTTCCCATAAAGAGTTCTTTGCATCACTTTAGCGTTTGGTAGCTAACAAGCTCAAAAACACTATTTTTACACGTTTTTATCATTGTTCTGATTCTTTTTCATAGGGTGCTTTGTATGCATTTTGGTGTTTTGGTCCCTAGGATGGTGGTAATAGCTCATAACACATGTTTTTGATAATGTTGTGCTGCTCACCTATATAAAATGTTATTGATGTGTTTTAACGTTTTGGTAGCTAAGAAGGTAAAACACACACTACACTTTTCTGTTAATATCTTTTTAATATCATAATGGGTACCTTGCATTCATTTTTTGGCGTTTTATACCAAGCTAAAATACACTCAAAATAAACTTTTTCTTTTTTTTTATAATATTCCCCTGTTTCTTTCCGCAAAGGGTGCTCTGCATGTGTTTTTGCGTTATGGCACGTAAAGAAGCTCAAAAAAACTCAAATGACACTTTTTCGATAATGTTTTTTTTTTTTTTACCGTATAGAATACTTTCCATTTTTTTTTTTTTTTTTTAGTGTTTTCATGCTAATACGCTAATGGACACTAAAATCACACGTTTCTGGTAATGCCGTCTCTCTACCCTATATAGATTGCTTTGCATGCTTTTTGATGTTTTGGTACCTAACAATCTTAAAAAAACACACAGACGTTTTTCTTGATATTTTACTGTTTCTTCTCGAAGGGTGTTTTTTATGCGTTTTAGCATTTTTGTGCGCAAGTTAAAAAGCATACACACGATATTCTTAAAGATATTTTGTTTTCCAATGTAACATGTTTTTCGTGCCTTTTTTTATTTATTTATTTTTTTTGTAGCGTTTTTGATACTTAAGAAGTTGAAAACACTCAAAATACATATCTTTTGTAATATTGTTTTCTTTTCCTATGATAGGTACCTTGCTTGCTCTTTAGCGTTTTGTTACCTAACAAAGTTTTAAAAAAAAAATCACATAACACTTTTTTTAGCATTGTTGTTCTGATTTTTCTTTTAGGGTGCTTTGTATGCATTGTGGTGTTTTGGTACCTGACAAGACCCCCAAAAAAACTCATATTACACGTTTTTAACACTGTTGTTATGCTTCTTCTTATAGGATGTTTTGCATGCATTGTAAAGTTTGATCAGTAACATTCGGGTTCGTAATACACGTTTTTAGTAATGTAGTTCTCTTTCTCGATATAGAGTGATATTCTTGTGTTTTAGAAACTGAGAAGCACTCATAATATACGATTCTGTTAATATCGGCTCCTTTCCCATATTGTATAGTTTGCATACATTTTTAGGGATTTGATACCTAATAAACTGAAAAAAAAAAAAAAACTCTTAAGAGACGTTTTGAGGGCTTTTCTGCCTAATACGCTTCAAATGACTGGTAATATCGTCTCGTAATATCGTCTTGTTTCCCCATATAAGGTGCTTTGCATGCATTTTGGCGTTTTGTTACCTAACAAGCTCAAATACACTTAGTACACGTTTTCAATGAAGATTTCTTTCTCCTGAAAGAGTGTTTTGTATGCGTTTTACGTATTTTGTACGGGCGAAGATCAAAAACACTCAAACGATACGATTTTTGATAAAGTTATTTTGTTTTGCAAAAAAAAAACGTGTTTTCCATGTTTATTAACGTTTTGGTACGTAAGGAGCTGAAAACACTCAAAAGACACATTGTACCAAAAAGCTCAAAAACACTCATATTTCAAGTTTTTTTTTTTTTTTTAGCGAAGATGTTCTGATTCTTCTCATATTGTGATTTGTATGCTTTTTTTTTTTTTTGGTCTTTGACCAAATATACGTTTTTGTTTTTGTTTTTATCCATTTAAAGAAATGTTCATGGATGTCTAAGAAGCTAAAAAAAAAGACACTCATATTACAGGTTTCTGTTAATATCGTTTCGTTTCTAATAATGGTATTTTGCATACATTTTTTTCTCCTTAAATTGTGTTTTGCATTTTTTTCTTTTTACCGATTTGGAACGTAAAAAAGCAAAAAAAAAAAAAAAGATACTCAAAGGGAACGTTTTTGATGAAGTTTTGTTTTCCCATACAGGGTGTTTTCCAGCATTTTCAGCGTTTTAATGCCTAAGAAACTCATAAACACCCAAATGACATTTTCTTGGTAATGTCGTTTCGTTACCTCATATTGGTTGCTTTCCATGCATTTTGGTGCGTAACAAGCGCAAAATCACTCAAAACACACGTTTTTGTTAAAGTTGTTCTGTTTCTATCGAAAGGGTGTTTTTAAAAGTATGCGTTTTAGCGTTTTTATACGTAAGAAGGTCAAAAACACACAAAAGACATGACTCTGATGAAGTTCTTTTGTTCTCTAATATAGCGTGTTATCCATGCTTTTTAGAGTTTTGGTACGTAAGAATCTGAAAAGCACTCAAAGACATATTTTTTGGTAATATTTTCTTTTCTCATAAAGGATGCACATTAGCGTTTTGGCATCTGACAGCAAAAAAACAAACATTCATATTACACGTTTTTAGCATTGTAATTCTGATCCTTCTTATGAAGTGCTTTTAGGCGTTTTGGTCACTAACAAGGTGGTAATCACTCGTAGTAAACGTTTTTGACAATGTCATTCTTATCTCCATATAAAGTTTTATTTATTTGTTTTAACATTTTTGGTACCTATGAAGCTCAAAAAACACTCATAATATAGATTTAAGTTAATAACTTTTCGTTTCCCATATACTATCCATGCATTCCTACCGTTTTGGTACCTAACAATCTATAAAACACTCAAAATGCACGTTTTTTATAATGATATTTTATTTCCCAATATAATGTTTTTTTTATGCTTTTTTTTTATGATTTTGGTGCCTAATACGCTTATAAACACCTAAATGACACCTTCCTGATGATGTGGTCTTGATACCCAGTATATGGTGCTTTGTATACATTTTGATGTTTTGATTCCTAACAAGCTCAAAAACACTCAAAACGCGTTTTTGGTAATGTTCTATTTTTTCCCGAAAGGGTGTTTTGTAAACGTTTTAGAGGTCTTGTACGAAAGAAGCTCAAAAAACAATCAAAAGATATGATTTTGATAAAATGTATTTATTTATATATTTTTTGTTTTTGTACGTAAGCTGAAAAGCTCTCATAATACACGTTTTTCTTAATATTGTTTTCTTTTCCCATAAAGGTTGACGTGCATGCTCTTTTGCGTTTTATATCTTACAACCTCAAAAACACGAATATTACACGTTTTTAGCAATGTTCATCTTATTATTCCTATAGGGTGCTTTATATAATGTATTTCAGTGTTTTTCAGCTTTTTACGTATCGAAACGCTAAAGAGCATGGAAAACACGCTCTATTGGAAAGAAAAATCTCATTCGCGTCTTTGGAATGTTTTTGAGCTTCTTTCGTGCAAAACTTCTATAATGCATTAACCCTTTGCCTCCGAAATTTTTGTTTTCATTTTTTTTTCTTCAAATCAATTTATATTTTGTGTGTAGGTTTGCTATAGTATTGTAAACTGATTCTGTAAATTATTTGGTTTTAGTCATAATGGTTCATAAGTTATTCAATGTTGCCATATGGCAACGCTAGGATAATACGAGTACAAAAAAGTCTTAGGTATACAAAACCAACGTTTTATTCATTTTCATGTTTACAAAATATTTTAACCGTGATTTCTGCAAATAAAAAATAAGTAGAAATAGCTAAGAATTGCATGAAAATATATTCATTGTGCCAAGTTTGCCATTGCACACTATAATTGTAAAATAAGTCTATTTCCTTACTTAGTGTGGTAATCTCTGAAACACTTCACACACAATCCCACATTACATCTTGAACACTGAGTTCGGCCAATTGAAGTACAACCAGTATTTGCACACCTTCTTTTTTTGTTATCCTGGACAGGTTCAACAAGATGTCCTAAGTTGTCATATCTTACAAAATGTTGTGCTGGAAGAGTAGTCGATTTTCTTCCTTTACCTTTGGGTAAAATTCCAAACTGATTTAGGTAGCAAGCAGCAATTTCTCGACGAAACTGCAGTTGTGTTAGTGCACTGCCTTGTCCTTTCGATAGTTGCCATGCATTATGGACTGCCATGTCCAACATCCATGTGAACAAAGACCACCACCATTTCTTGCTTTTTATTGAAATTCTATATTTATTTATGTTTTGATCCATTCTATCAGTCCCTCCCATACCTTTGTTGTACATTTTAATTCCATGAGGAATACTGACTTTTATTTTCTTTTTGTCCACTCTACTCCATCTGTCTACAGAACCAATTGGTTCACTACCATAGAGGGAAGAGGCTACAGTTACTACCGCATTATCTTTCCACCGCGATAATACTACCGATTCGTTCTTGTCTGATGCTGTCGCACTCATGAAATAGCCTCTCTCTTTTTTCTCCATTGCTTTGGATTGCATTAGAGGACAGTCCTTCCCTACAGTGTTAGATTTAATTGTTCCAGTACCATTGTACCCCCTCTCCTTTAGTTCTATCAGCAGTGGTATTGTAGTAAAATAATTGTCAAAATAGAAACTGTAAGAGAGATTCCTTTTCTCTGTGCTATATTCATCAATCAGTTCTAGAACTGTTGCTGCTGGCTTCCCAAACTTAGCTTGCAATTCAATGTTACCTTTGTGTGACTTTCCCTGATAAGGTTCAAATGCAACAAGATAGCCTGAAACAGTGTTTTGGCACCAGACTTTATAGCCAAACCTAATGGGTTTATTGCGAATAGACTGCTTACAGCCATGTTTGCCAAAATATTTGACCATAGCCTCATCATGAGAAATTGCTTGGGTGGGAATGAAATGGTCCATAGATCGTTTCTGAAGGTGCTGTATAAGGGGCCTAAGTTTTGTATATTTGTCCTCTACATCTAGCTTAGTGTTGTCATTGAAATGTAGACACCTCATAATCCTGTCAAACCTATCTCTGCGCATAGCATTACAGACAGCCTCATTACGAAGATCAGGGCTAGAGGACCAGAATGAGGCTTTACTGGGCATGGGATTATATCCAGACACAATCAATACGAGTATACCAAAAAATACTTTGATTTCTTCCTTAGTGACACTGATGTCTGGCCAGTTTTTATAAGCACAGTAAAGCTTGGACTGCTGAACTATGAACTCAAAAAGTTCCTCATCAAAAAATAACTCAAAGAGTTCTGTAGGAGAAAAATCTCTGTACTTGCTATAGTCAGGCTCAGGAAACAAAGGCAATCCATCCATTATTTTCTCTCCTATTATCCATTTTAGAGGTTCTTGACGGATTTTTTTTGCCTTCTTACTGGGGGGTCTGGCGGTTTCCGTGTGAGGTTCATCATCGTCAGATTTGCCGACATCTGCTACACCACGACGGCGAATTTCTGCTCCAGCCAAAAGTTGGTTCCCACAAAGTCTTTCTGGTTGTTCATCCTCTTCACTTGCAGAATCTTCATCAGTAAGCTCACGAACATCAGGGGGTTCCATATATACATCAAAGAACTCATCTTCATCCTCTAAAATGTCCAAAGCTTCGTTCACTGTAAGAGGCCTGAAAAGAAATATTTGTACAAGAATTACCCTAGCGTGTCCATATGGCAACACCTACCTTTTATTAATTATTTACATCTTAAAAGCTATAATAATTTTTATGTCTAGCGCATAACAAACCCACATAATTATTCTTTGAAATAGCATATGGGAGAAAAATATATATTCAATAGTATCGGAATAATTGACATACCTTTTCCTGCTTGTCATTTTGGAGAAGAAGAAAACACACGTGGTGCCTAGGCGGCGTACGGCGCGAATCTAGTGAGTCATTATACGGCTCAGCATGTCGGCAGCGTAGAGGAAAACATATCTTACTGCATAAAGGTTGGTGGCAACACTTAGGTCAGATGTCAGGACCATTAAAGTATTTCAGCTATAGTGTTGCCATATGGCAAAAACAAAAAAAAGTTTTGAGTCGTTTTAGGGATTAAAACGCCAAAATAAATACAATGCGTCCTATATAGGACCATTATAGCGTCATTATAGGTCTGTTATCAGACCTATAATGCTAGCATTAAGACGTGTAATATCAATGTTTTAGGGTTTCTTAAGTACTAAAACGCTTAAATATATGCAAAGCACCCTATATGGAAAAAGAAAACTACATTAAATAAAACGTATCTTTATGGCTTTACGTGTTTTATGGGGACTACGCATGCATTTTAAACGTTTTGGTACTTGTGAAACTCAAAAACTCTCAAAATAAAAGTTTTTCTTATTGTTGTTCTGTTTTCCAGAAAAAAATTGTTTTGTATGCGTTTTAGCGTTTTTATACGTAAGTTCAAAAATATTCAGAAGACAAGTTTTCGATAATATTGTTTTTTTTTTTTTTTTTTCCCGTACAGAGTATTTTCCATGCTTTTTAGGGTTCTGGTGCCTAATACGTTAATAAACAAGCAAAGAAAACGTTTCTGTTAGGGTCTTTTCATTACTCTATATTAAGTGCTTTACATGGATTTTGACGTTTTGGTAACTAACAAGTTTTTTTTGTGTGTGTGTTGTTTTGTTTCTTTAGAAAAGTGTAATTTGTATGCGTTTTAGCGTTTTCGTACGTAAGGCCAAAAGAACTCTAAAGACACGGTTTTGATGGAGTTTTGTTTTCCAAGATATCTTTCCAATGCTTTTATACGTTTTGGTACCGAAAAAAAAGAAAAGCACTGAAAAGACACACTAATGGTAATGCTATTTTATTTTCCTATATATTTTTTTTTTTTTTATGTAGGAAGGGCACTGGCCAAGAGCAACAAAAATCTAATAAAAAATGCCCACTGAAAAGCCAGTCCCATAAAAGGGTCAAGGCAGTGGTCAAAAATTGATGGATAAGTGTCTTGAAACCTCCCTCTTGAAGGAATTCAAGTCATAGGAAGGAGGAAATATAGAAGCAGGCAGGGAGTTCCAGAGTTTACCAGAGAAAGGGATGAATGACTGAGAATACTGGTTAACTCTTGCGTTAGAGAGGTGGACAGAATAGGGGTAAGAGAAAGAAGAAAGTCTTGTGCAGCGAGGCCGCGGAAGGAGGGGAGGCATGCAGTTAGCAAGATCAGAAGAGCAGTTAGCATGAAAATAGCGGTAGAAGACAGCTAGATATGCAACATTGCGGCGGTGAGAGAGAGGCTGAAGACAGTCAGTTAGAGGAGAGTTGATGAGACGAAAAGCTTTTGATTCCCCCCTGTCTAGAAGAACAGTATGAGTGGAACCCCCCCAGACATGTGAAGCATACTCCATACATGGACGGATTCCATGTATGTATCCATACCCTTGTACAGAGTTAGCAGCTGGGGGGGTGAGAAAAACTGGTGGAGACGTCTTAGAACACCTAACATCATAGAAGCTGTTTTAGCTAGAGATGAGATGTGAAGTTTCCAGTTCAGATTATAAGTAAAGGACAGACCGAGGATGTTCAGTGTAGAAGAGGGGGACAGTTGAGTGTGATTGAAGAAGAGGGGATAGTTGTCTGGAAGGTTGTGTCGAGTTGATAGATGGAGGAATTGAGTTTTTGAGGCATTGAACAATACCAAGTTTGCTCTGCCCCAATCAGAAATTTTAGAAAGATCAGAAGTCAGGCGTTCTGTGGCTTCCCTGCGTGATATGTTTACCTCCTGAAGGATTGGACGTCTATGAAAAGACGTGGAAAAGTGCAGGGTGGTATCATTAGCGTAAGAGTGGATAGGACAAGAAGTTTGGTTTAGAAGATCATTAATGAATAATAAGAAGATAGTGGGTGACAGGACAGAACACTGAGGAACACCACTGTTAATAGAATTAGGAGAAGAACAGTGACCGTCTACCACAGCAGCAATAGAACGGTCAGAAAGGAAACTTGAGATGAAGTTACAGAGAGAAGGATAGAAACCGTAGGAGGGTAGTTTGGAAATCAAAGCTTTGTGCCAGACTCTATCAAAAGCTTTTGATATGTCCAAGGCAACAGCAAAAGTTTCACCAAAATCTCTAAAAGAGGATGACCAAGACTCAGTAAGGAAAGCCAGAAGTAGAGCCACCAGTAGAGCGGCCTTGACAGAACCCATACTGGCGATCAGATTGTGAAGTGATAGATTTTTAAGAATCTTCCTGTTGAGGATAGATTCAAAAACTTTAGATAGGCAGGAAATTAAAGCAATAGGACGGTAGTTTGAGGGATTAGAACGGTCACCCTTTTTAGGAACAAGTTGAATGTAGGCAAACTTCCAGCAAGAAAAAAAGGTAGATGTTGACAGACAGAGCTGAAAGAGTTTGACTAGGCAAGGTGCAAGCACGGAGGCACAGTTTCGAAGAACAATAGGAGGGACCCCATCAGGTCCATAAGTCTTCCGAGGGTTTGGGCCAGCGAGGGCATGGAAAACATCATTGCGAAGAATTTTAATAGGTGGCAAAAAGTAGTCAGAGGGTGGAGGAGAGGGAGGAACAAGCCCAGAATCGTCCAAGGTAGAGTTTTTAGCAAAGGTTTGAGCAAAGATTTCAGCTTTAGAAATAGATGTGATAGCAGTGGTGCCATCTGGTTGAAATAGAGGAGGGAAAGAAGAAGAAGCAAAGTTATTGGAGATATTTTTTGGCTAGATGCCAGAAATCAAGAGGGGAGTTAGATCTTGAAAGGTTTTGACATTTTCTGTTAATGAAGGAGTTTTTGGCTAGTTGGAGAACAGACTTGGCATGGTTCCGGGCAGAAATATAAAGTGCATGAGATTCTGGTGATGGAAAGCTTAAGTACCTTTTGTGGGCCACCTTTCTATCATATATAGCACGAGAACAAGCTGTGTTAAACCAAGGTTTAGAAGGTTTAGGACGAGAAAAGAGTGAGGAATGTATGCTTCTATGCCAGACACTATCACCTCTGTTATGCACTCAGCACACAAACACGGGTCTCTGACAAGGAAGCAGTAGTCATTCCAGGGAAAATCAGCAAAATAACTCCTCAGGTGGCCCCAACTAGCAGAGGCAAAACGCCAGAGGCACCTTCGCTTAGAGGGATCCTTAGGAGGGATTGGAGTGATAGGGCAAGATAAAGATATGAGATTGTGATCGGAGGAGCCCAACGGAGAAGAAAGGGTGACAGCATAAGCAGAAGGATTAGAGGTCAGGAAAAGGTCAAGAATGTTGGGCGTATCTCCAAGACGGTCAGGAATACGGGTAGGGTGTTGCACCAATTGCTCTAGGTCATGGAGGATAGCAAAGTTGTAGGCTAGTTCACCAGGATGGTCAGTGAAGGGAGAGGAAAGCCAAAGCTGGTGGTGAACATTGAAGTCTCCAAAAATGGAGATCTCTGCAAAAGAGAAGAGGGTCAGAATGAGAGTGACTCTGTAGTCGTAGCCAGATGGTGGAAAACTCGGAAGATTCAAGAGCGTGGGCACGAGAGCAGGTTAAGTCATTGCGCACATAAACGCAACATCCAGCTTTGGATCGAAAATGAGGATAGAGAAAGTAGGAGGGAACAGAAAAGGGGCTACTGTCAGTTGTCTCAGACACCTGAGTTTCGGTGAGGAAAAGAAGATGAGGTTTAGAAGAGGAGAGGTGGTGTTCTACAGATTGAAAATTAGATCTTAGACGGCGAATGTTGCAGAAGTTAATGAAAAAAAAAGTTGAAGGGGGTGTCAAGACACTTAGGGTCGTCGACAGAAAGGCAGTCTGACCTGGGGACATTTATGGTCCCCTCCCCAGATGAGGACTCCGAGGCTGGTGTAGGAGTCGCCATGATGATATAAAAATTTTTGAGTGAAGGGTGTGTGTGTTATTAGGTGCTTGTAGGTTTGTGTGGAGGAAGAGAGTTGTCTTTAGAGGGCAGGCTGTGACTGCCACCTTGTGTTGTGAGACACAAAGGGAAACGTTCAGTGAGGCCACAGCTGGGTTTAATGATAAGTTCACAGCACCCCCTGAACAGTGCTTTAGACCTCACTGGGAGTAATTATCGTTTTGTATGATTTGATTACACTTTAGCGTTTAGAATACATACATACATATATGTATATATATATATATATATATATATATATATATATATATATATATATATATATATATATATATATATATATATATATATATATATATATATATATATATATATATATATATATATATATATATATATATATATATATATATATATATATATATATATATATATATATATATATATATATATATATATATATATATATATATATATATATATATATATATATATATATATATATATATATATATATATATATATATATATATATATATATATATATATATTTATTATATTTTTTTATTTATTTTTTTTTTCATTTGTATTCACTTTAATGTTTTGGTAACTAAATTGCTAAAAAATAATAATGTACATTTTTAGCAATCTAGTTCTGATCATTTTTATAATGTGCTTTGTATGCAGTTTTGCGTATTGTTCCCTAATATGGTGGTAATCGCTCATAGTACACGTTTTTGGTAATGTTATTGTATTTATCTACATAAATTGGTATTTGTGTCTTACCGTTTTCATAGCTAAGAAGATGAAAATCACTTATATTCTACGTTTCCGTTAATATCGTTTTCTTTCCTATAATGGGTACTTTCCATGCATTTTTAGCTTTTTGGTACCTAATAATCTCAAAAACATTCAAAATACAAATTTTTCATGTTCTGTTTCTAATTAAAAGGCGATTTTGTATTTTGGTACGCAAAGAAGCTAAAAAATATTTCAAAAGACAATTTCTTGATAACGTTGTTTTGGTTTCCATATAGGGAGTTTTCCATGCTTTTTAGGTGTTTGGTGAGTAATACGTTCATAAACACCCAAATGACACGTTTATGGTAATGTCATTTCGTTTCATTATAAAGAATGTTTTGAATGCATTTTGGTGTTTTGGTATTTATTAATATGAAAAACAGTAAAAATAAAAGTTTTCTCTTTTCGTTACGTTGTTCTGTTTCTCTCTACAGTTAAAAGACATGTTTCTGATAATGTAGTTTCTTTTTCCTCTAGAGTGCTTTGCATGCATTTTGGCGCTTTGATAAATAGCAATGTGAAAAACATCCAAAACAAACGTTTATGGTAATGTTTTGTTCCTCCAAATAGAGTGCTATTGACGCATTTCTAGTTTTGGTACTTAAGAAGCTTAAAAATATTCACAAAACACGTTTCTCGTAGTGTCCTTTCGTTTCGCCACATAGGGTGCTTTCCATGCATTTTGGCGTTTTGGTAAATAACAATGTAAAAACACACACACAAAAAAAGATGTTTTTGGCAATGTTTTTCTGTCTCTCCACTTAAAGTGCTATTCACACGTTTCACCATTTTGATATCTACGTAGTTCAGAAATACTTGTAATACACGTTTCTTGTAATATCGTTTTGGTTTCTGATGTAGATGACTTTGCTTGCATTTTGGCGTTTTTTTTTTTACGTAAGAAGCTCAAAAACACTGAATATCCACGTTTTATTCTCTTTTATTCTGTTTCTGTTTCTCCATAAAGGGGATTTTGCGTGCGTTTTAACATTATGGTACGTAAGAAAATAAGAAAAAATACTCAAAGAACAAGTTTTTGTGAATTTTGTTTTGTATTCCAGTATAAATTGCTTTCCATTCATTTTAGCGTCTTGTGCATAAAACGCTGAGAAACACTGAAAAGGCAAGTATAAAGTAATGTCGATTCGTTTGTCAATAAAATGTTTTGCATACATTTTGGCGTTTTGGTATCTAAGAATGTGAAAAAAACACGCAAAACACATTTCTTTGAAATGTTGTTCAATTTCTTCATATAGACTGTTTTCACTCGTTTTAGCGTTTCGTTACCTATTCAAAACACACGCGTCTGTTAATTACGTGTTGTTTCACTATATAGGGTATTTTGAATGTATTTTGCCGTTTATGTACCTAGCAAGCTCAAAAATACTCATAATATATGTTTTTGGGATAATGTTTTCTGTTTTCAGCTGAAAAACACTGAAAAGAGACGTTTTTGGAAATGTTTTGTTTTTCCATGCTCATTAGCGTTTTGGTGACTAGTACGCTCAAAAACACTCAAATCACGTGTTCCTGAAAATCTTGTTTCTTTTTCATTTATAGAGTGCTCTGCTTGCGTTGTTTTTTTATTTGGTATCTAACAATGTGGAATACACTCAAAATACACGTTTTTGGTAATGTTGATCTGCTTCTACATATAGATTATTATTCATGCATTTTATTGTTTTGGTACCTAATAAGCTCAAGAACTCTAATAATACACGTTTCCCTATATAGGGTACTTTACATGCGTTTTGGCGTTTTACTACTTAAAAATAAAATTTAAAACATTTACAAAAACTTGTGTTGTCTAGTGTTATCCTGTACTTCCCTAAAAAAAATGATTTATATGCATTTTAGCGTTTTGGTACGTAAGTAGCTTAAAAACACTGAAACTTTTATTTTTTAAGTATAAAATGCTTTCCATGCTTTTTAGCTTTTTTGTGGTTAGCACGCTAATGAACACTTAAAAAACACTTTACTGAAAATCTCGTTCCCTTCTTCATATTGGTTCCTATTCATTTGTTTTAGCATTTTGGTACCTAAGAATCTCAAAAACTCTCATAATACAATTTTTTCGGTTTTTTTTTTATTTGGGTGTTTTTTTCTACGAAAGATAGTTAAAAACACTCAAAATACTTATTTTTGTTATTTTTATTGTTTTCTTTCCTGAGAAAGGTGTTTTCCATGCGTTTTGGCGTTTTGGTACGTATGTAGCTTCTTAAAACACTGAAAAAAAGTGTTTTTGTTTAGTTTTCCTATATATGGTGCATTCCAGTTTTTTTTTTTTCTTGGAGTTTTGGTGCATAACACGTTCATACACACTCAGAATGCATGTTTCTCGAAATATTGTTTCTTTTCCCATATAGGGTGCTTTTCATGCATTTTCATGTTTTGGTACCTAACAATGTGAAATACACTCAAAATACACGATTTGGTAATGTTCTGTGTTTCCAAATACAGTGTTATTCAAGCACTTTCGAGTTTTGGGACTTAAGAACTCAAAAACGCTCATAAAACACTTCTTCTAATGTTCTTTCGTTTCTCATTATAGGGTACTTTTCATACATTTTGGTGTTTTTGTACGTAACAAGCTCAAAAACATTTAAAATATTTGTTTTTTGGTAAAGGTTTGGGTTTGGTACATAATTACATTAAAAGCACTCAAAGACACGTTTCTTTTTTTTTTTTTTTTTGTAATGGCCTTTCCTTTTCTCATAAAGAGTGCTTTTCTTACTGTTTAGGGTTTTGGTGTTTAACAGGCTTATTACAACTCAAAATATACGTTTATGGATATTTTTTTTTCCGTATAGGGAGCTTTCCATCCAATTTTACGTTATGGCTCCTTACAATGAGAAATCCATAAAAAAACACGTTTTTGGTAACGTTCTTTTTCTAAATATAGAGTTTTATTAATGCGTTTTAACTTTTTGATACTAAGAAGCTCAAAAACATACATAATACACGTTTTTAGTAATTTCTTTTCATGTCCCCATATAGGATACTTTGGATGCATTTTGGCGTTTTTATATGTAACAATTTCAAAAACACTCAAATTACATTTTTTTTATTTATTTATTTTGTTTTAATATTGTAATGTTTCTCCATATAGCTTCCTATTGATGCGTTTTAGCGTTTTGGTACCTAAGAATCTCAAAAACACACATAATACATTTTTCTCTTAGTATCTTTTCGTTTCCGAGTACTTTCCATGCATTATAATATTTTCCTTCGTAAAAAAAAAAAAAAAAAAAAACTGAAAAACTCTGAAAATTCACGTTTTTGATGAAGTTATACTGTTTCTCTATTAAGGATGTTTTCACTGCGTTTTAGCGTTTTGATACTTAAGTTGCTTAAAACAATGAAAAAGATGTTTTTGGTAATGAAAAAAGACGTTTTTGGTAATGTTGTTTGGTTTTCCCATATAGGTTATTTCCAGTGCTTTTTAGCATTTTAGTGTCTAACACTTTCATAAGCACTCAACAGACACGTTTATTAAAATATCCTTTCCTTTCCCCATATACGGTGCTCTTTGTGCATTTTGGCTTTTTCGTACTTAACAATTCACTCAAAATACATATTTTTGGTGTTGTTCTGCTTCTCCATGCGTTTTAGTGTTTTGGTATGTTTTGGTACTTAAGAAACTCGAAAAAAAACACGTTTATCGCAATGCCTTTTCGTTTCCCGATATGGGTTACTTTTCATGCATTTTGGCGTTTTTTTGTACGTAACAAGCTCAAAAATACTCAAAATACTTATTTTTGGTAACATTACTCTGTTTCTCCTTAAAGGATGTTTCTCATGCGTTCTAGTGATTTAGTACGTATGTAGTTAAAAAAAACTCAAAAGACACTTTTTTTTGTACTGTTGTTTTGTTCTATTTTGTTCTATTGTTTTCCATGTTTTCTTTTTTTTTTTTTTTTAGGTTTCTATTGTCTAACATGCACAAATAAATTTAAAAGATACGTTTCTTGAGATGTCAGTTGTTTTGTTCCTATTTAGGGGAGTGCGTGGATTTTGGCGTTTTGATACCTAACGATGTAAAAAAAAAAAAACTTTGAAAATACACGTATTTGGCAATGTTGTTCTGTTTCTCCATATACAATGTTGTACTCAAAGACAAAGAAATACATTTTCATAGCAGACCAAAAGAAAATACGTATATCAGAACAATATGGGAAAAAAGGTAAAAAAATCTTATTGTACATGTCTCGCAGCGGGTGAAATGCATGGGTCTTAGCGTTTTGGTACATAAGAAGCTCAAAAGCACCCATAACAAACGTTTCACGTAATGTTCTTTCGTTACCGCCATATAGGAAACTGCATCTTCTATGTAAGAATCTGAAAAAAAAAAACTCAAACTGCACGTTTTTGGCAGTTATGATGTGTGCTTTGCATGCATTTTAGCCTTTCGGTACGTAAGTAGCTGAAAAAACACCAAAAAGAGAAGCTTTTGGTAATTACTTTTTTTCCCCCATATGACGTTCTTTCCATGTTTTTTTTTAGCGTTTTAGTACCAAGCACGCTCATAAATACTAAAAAGACACGCTTATGGAAATCTCATTTCCTTTCACCGTATAGAGTGTTTTACATTCAGTTTGGCCTTTTAGTAACTACCAAAGTGAAATGCACTCAAAATACACATTCTTTGTAAAGTTGTACTGTTTCTCCATATTGTGTTATTTATGCTATTTAGGGTTTTGGTACCCAACAAACTCAAAATCATTGCTACTACACGTTTTTAGTCACGTTTTTTACGTTTCCCCATACAGCGTACTTTGCATGTATTTTGGCGTTTGTGTACTTAACAAGCTCAAAAAAAAAAAAAAACACGAAACACTTGTTTTTGATAATGTTATTCTGTTTGTAAACAAAAGGTGTTATATATACGTTTTAGCGTTTTGGTACGTAAGTAGCTTAAAAACACTCCCAAGACGCTAAAAATTTAGAATACACGTAAAATACACGCTTTGGTAATGCTTTTCTGCTTCTCCATATACAGTGCATTTTAATGTTTTGGTACCTAATAAGCGTAAAAAACACTCATAATACACGTTTCTCGTAATGTTTTTTTTTTTTTTTGTTTCCACATTTAAAGTAGTTTGAAGCGTTTTGGCCTTTTGTAACATGCTCAAAAGACTACTTTTTTGGTATTTATTTTCTTTTTCCATAAAGAGATACATGCATTTTAGTGTTTTCTTACGTAAATGGCTGAAAACACTGGAAAGAATCGTTTTTGGTAATGTTCTTTTTGTTTTCCCATAGAGAGTTTTTTTCATGCTTTTTAGCGTTTCGATTCGTAGCACGCTCGCAAACACTCGAAAGACACGTTTCTCCATATGCTTTTTATGCATTTTAGCGTTTTGGTACCTAAGAATGTCAAATACATTCAAAATATATATTTTTTGTAGTGTTGTTGTTTCTCCATATAGAGTGCTATTCATTCGTTTTAGCGTTTTGGTACCTGAAAAGCTCAAAAGCTTTAACACAACTTTCTAGTAATATCTTCTCTTTTCCCCATATAGAGTACTTTCCACGCATTTTTATTATTTTTGTACGTAACAATCTCAAAAAAAAAAAAAAAACACTCCAAATACCCGTTTTTTTTTTTTTTTTTTAATATACTCTTTTTCCATGAAGGGCGTTTCACATACGTTTTAGAGTTTTGGTTGGTGGCTCAAAACACTAAAAAGAGACGTTTTTGTTAAAGTTTTGTTTTCATTTATAAAGTGTTTTCCATGTTTTTTATTATTTTGATTTCTAGCGCAGATATAAACACTCAAAAGTAATGTTTCTGGAAATCTCGTTTTCTTATCCAATATAAGCTGTTTTGTATGCTTTTTGGCGTTTCGGTACCTTACAAAGTGAAAACACTCAAAATACTTGTTTTGGGTTATGTTGTTCTGTTTCTCTAGAAAAGATGTTTTGCATGCGTTTTAACGTTTTGGTGCATAAATGGTTTAAAACATTCTAAAGAAACGTTTTTGCTAATGTTTTATTTTTCCATACAGGGTGATATCTATGCTTTTTACTGTTTATTGTGCCTAACACGCTAAAAAAAAAAAAAATCAAAAGACACATTTGTGTTAAAGCCCATATAAGTGGATTTGCATGCATTTTGGCGTTTGGTACCTAACAATGGGAAAACACTCAAAATACACGTCTTTGCTAATGAAGTTTTGTTTCTCCACACAGAGTGCTATTCGCGCCTTTTAACGTTTTGGTACCTGAGAAGCTTAATAAATCTCATCAAACACGTTTCTCTTATTATTATTTTCTTTCCCCATATAGAGTACTTTCCATGCATTTGAAAATTTTTGTACGTAACAAGCTCAAAAACTCTGAAAAATACATGTTTTTGGTAAAGTTATACTGTTTCTCCATACAGGATATTTTGCCTCCGTTTTAGCGTTTTGGTACGTAAGTAGCTTTCTTGCGTTCTGATGCCTGATATATCCATGATCACTCAACAAAGGCGTTTCTTAAAATGCTCTTTGGTTTCCCTATAAAATGCTTTACATGCATTTTGACTTTTTCGTACCAAACACGTTTTTTGGTAGAGTTATTCTGTTTTTCCATATAGAGAGCTCTTCACGCGTTTTAGCGTTTTGATATTTGAGAAGCTCAAAAATAATCTTAATACACGTTTCTCGTAATGTCTTTTTGTCTCCCCGTACAGGTCGCTCTGCATACATTTTGGCGTTTATGTACGTAACAAGCTCAAAAACACTGAGAATACGTGTTTTGGTAATGTTACTCTTCGTCTTCATAAAGGGTGATTTGCGTGCATTTTAGTACGTATGTAGCTAAAAAAAAAAAAAAAAATTCAAATCACTCGTTTTGTTTTCACATATAGGGTTCTTTCCAACCTTTTTAGAGATTTCTTGTATAACATGCACAAAGATACTCAAAAGATACGTATTCTTAATGTCGTTTCTCTTTCCCATATATAGCACATTGCATGCATAATGACGTTTTGGTACTTGACAGTGTAAAAAAAAAAAACACTTAAGATACATGTTTTTGGTAATATTGTTGTTTCTCCATATGGAGTGCTACTCAACACTTTATTTGTTTTTTGGTACCTAAGAACCACAGAAAACACTCCTGAATCATATATTTCGTAATATCGTTTCGTTTTCCCATTTTTCCCTTCTTTCATTTTCATAGTTTTTCCATATAGATTGTTTCATTCATGCGTTTCAACGTTTTGGTGACTAAGAAGATCAAAAACACTAAAAATACACGTCTCTCGTAATGTTCTTTAGTTTCCCGATGTAGTGTACTTTCCATGCATTTTATCGTTTATGTACGTAACAAGCTGAAACACACTCATAATACTTGTTTTTGATAATGTTTCCCTGTGTCTCAGTAAAGGTGGTTTACATGCGTTGTGGGGTTTTGTTAGTTAAGTAGCCCAAAAACATTCACAAAGGAACGTTTTTAGTAATGTTATTTTGTTTTCCAATATCGGGTGATTTCGATAATTTTTTGCGTTTTGTTGTCAAACATGTACAAAAACGCTCATAACATACCTTTTCTTTAATGTAGTTTTATTTCACCGTAGAGGCTGCTTTGCATGCATTTTGGTGTTTTGTTATCAAACGATGTGAAAAAAAAAACACAAAATACACATTTTTTGCATTGTTATTCTGTTTCTCCATATACAGTGCTATTCTTGCGTTTCAGCGTTTTGGTACCTAAGAAGCTCAAAGCCACTCAAAATACACGTCTCTCGTAAGGTTTTTTAGTTTCCTGTTGTAGGGTACTTTCAATATATATTTGCGGTTTTATACGTAACAAGCTGGAAAACACTGAACATGCACTTTTTTTTTCAAGATATTAATGTTTTCTATGAAGGTGTTTTGCAGGTGTTTAAGCGTTTCGGTACGTAAGCAACTATAAAACACTCAAAAGACACATTTAAATTTTTTTTTTTTTTTTCCCATATCAAGTTTTTTCCTTGCTTTTTAGTGTTCTCGTGGCTTCCAAGGACACTCAAAAGACATGTTTATGTAAATGAAATTTGAATTCACAATTGAGGGTGCTTTGTATGCATTTTTGCATTTTTGGTATTTAAGAATGTTAAAAATATTTGATAATGTTGTTCTCTTTCCGAGACAGAGTGCTATTCATGCTTTTTAGCTTTTTTCATACCTAAGGCGATCCAAAACACCCACAATACGTATTTCTAGTAATATTATTTCATTTCCTCAAAAACATTGAAAATACACTTTTTTTAAAGTTATTGTGTTTCTCTATATTGTTTTTTTCATGCCGTTTAGTGTTTTGATATATAAGTAGCTAAAAAAAAAAAAGAAAAACACTCAAAAGACACGTTTTTGGTAATTTTTTTTTTTCTCTCATATGTTTTCCATGCTTTTTATTGTTTTCATGCCTAAAACGCATCAAAATGCACTCAAAAGACATGTTCCTGGAAGTGGAGTTTAAAATCACAATAGAGGGTGCTTAACATGCATTTTGGCGTTCTGCAATCTAAAAATGTGAAAAACACTCCTAATGCACATTTTTGATAATGTTGTTCTCCTATTCATGCGTGTTAGCGTTTTAATACGTAAGACGATCAAAAGCACTTATAGTACCCAGTTCTAGTAATGTTCTTTCGGTGCCCCATATAAGGTAATTTCCTTGCATTTTGTCCTTTATGTACGTAATAAACACAAAAAATACTCAAAATATTTGTTTTTCATATTATTCTTTCTCCATAAAAAGAGTTTTCCATGCGTTTTACCGTTTTGGTACGTTAGAAGCTGAAACACTCAATATAGACGTTTTTTTTTGTAATGTTGTTTGGTATTCCTATGGTATTTTCATGCATTTTTGCGTTTTGATATATAACATGCTTATAAACACTCCAAATATGCGTATCTGGAAATGGCATTCCTCTTCCTCATATACGGAGCTTTGCATGAATTTTGGCAGTTTTGTGCCTAACAAAGCAAAAGACACTCAAAATACACGTTTTTGGTACCTGATGTTGTTCTGTTTCTCCATATATTGACTTTTGGACACTAAGCTAAAAAAAAAAAAAAATCATAGCAGTTTTTTCGAAATGTCTTTTCGTAATTAAATATAGGATATTTTGCATGAATTAACACATTTTCGCACATAACAATATGAATAACACTCATAACACGTTTTTGATAATGTTTTTTTTTTTTTCTGCATGTAGAGTGCTATTCACCGTTTTGTTACTTAATACATAATACACGTTTCTGGTAATTTCGTTATGTTTCACCATATAGGGTAAATTTCATGCATTTTGCCGTTTATGTACATTACAAGTTGAAAAAGACTTATAATACATATTTTTGATAATGTTATTCTGTTTCTCCATAATGGTACTTATGTAAGAATTTTATCGATTTGGTATTTAAGAAGCTCGAAAACACAACAAAGACACCTTTTTAGTAATGTTGTTTTGTATTGAAAATAAGAGGTTTCCATGAATTTTAGCGTTTTGGTGCCTAAAACGCTCAAAACCCTAAAAAAGACATGTTTCTGGTAATTTCGCTTTGTTTCCATATATAGAGTGTTTCGCATATATTTTACCATTTTGGTACCTAACAATGTAAAAAAAAAAAAAATCACTCAAAATACAAGTTTATGATAATGTTGTTCTTTTTGTCCATATATAGTGCCATTCAACGTGTTCAACAAGTTCAAGAACACTCCTAATACACGTTGCTCGTAATGTCCTTTTGTTTACCTATATAGGGTACTTTTTTTTTTGTTTATGTAGTAAGGACACTGGCAAAGGGCAACAAAAATCTAATAAAAAAATGCCCACTGAAATGGCAGTCCCATAAAAGGGTCAAAGCAGTGGTCAAAAATTGATGAATAAGTGTCTTGAAACCTCCCTCTTGAAGGAATTCAAGTCAAAGGAAGGTGGAAATACAGAAGCAGGCAGGGAGTTCCAGAGTTTACCAGAGAAAGGGATGAATGAATGAGAATACTGGTTAACTCTTGCGTTAGATAGGTGTACAGAATAGGGGTGAGAGAAAGAAGAAAGTCTTGTGCAGCGAGGCCGCGGGAGGAGGGGAATCATGCAGTTAGCAAGATCAGAAGAGCAGTTAGCATGAAAATAGCGGTAGAACACAGCTAGATATGTAACATTGCGGCGGTGAGAGAGAGGCTGAAGACAGTCAGTTAGAGGAGAGGAGTTGATGAGACGAAAAGCTTTTGATTCCACCCTGTCTAGAAGAGCAGCATGAGTGGAACCCCCCCAGACATGTGAAGCATACTCCATACATGGACGGATAAGGCCCTTGTACAGAGTTAGCAGCTGGGGGGGGTGGCGGAGACGTCTCAGAACACCAAACTACATAAAAGCTGTTTTAGCTAGAGATGAGATGTGAAGTTTCCAGTTCAGATTATAAGTAAAGGACAGACCGAGGATGCCCAGTGTAGAAGAGGGGGACAGTTGAGTGTCATTGAAGAAGAGGGGATAGTTGTCTGGAAGGTTGTATCGAGTTGATAGATGGAGGAATTGAGTTTTTGAGGCATTGAACAATACCAAGTTTGCTCTGCCCCAATCAGAAATTTTAAAAAGATCAGAAGTCAAGCGTTCTGTGGCTTCCCTGCGTGATATGTTTACCTCCTGAAGTGTTGGACGTCTATGAAAAGACGTGGAAAAGTGCAGGGTGGTATCATCAGCGTAGGAGTGGATAGGACAAGAAGTTTGGTTTAGAAAATCATTAATGAATAATAAGAAGAGAGTGGGTGACAGGACAGAACCCTGAGGAACACCTCTGTTAATAGATTTAAGAGAAAAACAGTGACCGTCTACCACAGAAGCAATAGAACGGTCAGAAAGGAAACTTGAGATGAAGTTACAGAGAGATGGATAGAAACCGTAGGAGGGTAGTTTGGAAATCAAAGCTTTGTGCCAGACTCTATCAAAAGCTTTTGATATGTCCAAGGCAACAGCAAAAGTTTCACCAAAATCTTTAAAAGAGGATGACCAAGACTCACCAAGGAAAGCCAGAAGATCACCAATAGAGCGGCCTTGATGGAACCCATACTGGCAATCAGGTATAAGGTTGTGAAGGGATAGATGTTTAATAATCTTCCTGTTTAGGACAGATTCAAAAACTTTAGATAGGCAGGAAATTACAGCAATAGGATGGTAGTTTGAGGGATTAGAACGGTCACCCTTTTTAGGAACAAGTTGAATGTAGGCAAACTTCCAGCAAGAAGGAAAGGTAGATGTTGACAGACAGGGCTGAAAGAGTTTGACTAGGCAAGGTGCAAGCACGGAGGCACAGTTTCGGAGAACAATAGGAGGGACCCCATCAGGTCCATAAGTCTTCCGAGGGTTTAGGCCAGCGAGGGCATGGAAAACATCATTGCGAAAAATTTTAATACATGGCATGAAGTAGTCAGAGGGTGGAGGAGAGGGAGGAACAAGCCCAGAATCGTCCAAGGTAAAGTTTTTAGCAAAGGTTTGAGCGAAGATTTCAGCTTTAGAAATATATGTGATAGCAGTGGTGCCATCTGGTTAAAATAGAGGAGGGAAAGAAGAAGAAACAAAGTTATTGGAGATATTTTTGGCTAGATGACAGGAATCACGAAGGGAGTTAGATCTTGAAAGGTTTTGACATTTTCTGTTAATAAAGGAGTTTTTGGCTAGTTGGAGAACAGACTTGGCATGGTTCCGGGCAGAAATATAAAGTGCATGAGATTCTGGTGATGGAAAGCTTAAGTACCTTTTGTGGGCCACCTCTCTATCATGTATAGCATGAGAACAAGCTGTGCTAAACCAAGGTTTAGAAGGTTTAGGACGAGAAAAAGAGTGAGGAATATACGCCTCCATGCCAGACACTATCACATCTGTTATGCGCTCAGCACACACAGACGGGTGTCTTACACGGAAGCAGTAGTAATTCCAAGAAAAATCAGCAAAATACCTCCTCAGGTCCCCCCAACTATCAGAGGCAAAACACCAGAGGCACCTTCGCTTAGGGAGATCCTCAGGAGAGATTGGAGCGATAGGACAAGATAAAGATATGAGATTGTGATCGGAGGAGCCCAACGGAGAAGAAAGGGTGACAGCACAAGCAGAAGGATTAGAGGTCAGGAAAAGGTCAAGAATGTTGGGCGTATCTCCAATACTGTCAGGAATACGAGTAGGGTGTTGCACCAATTGCTCTAGGTCATGGAGGATAGCAAAGTTGCACGCTAGTTCACCAGGATGGTCAGTGAAGGGAGAGGAAAGCCAAAGCTGGTGGTGAACATTGAAGTCTCCAAGAATGGAGATCTCTGCAAAAGGGAAGAGAGTCAGAATGTGCTCCACTTTGGAAGTTAAGTAGTCAAAAAATTTCTTATAATCAGAGGAGTTAGGTGAGAGGTATACAGCACAGATAAATTTAGTATGAGAGTGACTCTGTAGTCGTAGCCAGATGGTGGAAAACTCGGAAGATTCAAGAGCGTGGACACGAGAGCAGGTTAAGTCATTGCGCACATAAACGCAGCATCCAGCTTTGGATCGAAAATAAGGATAGGGAAAGTAGGAAGGAACAAGAAAAGGGGCTACTGTTAGTTGCCTCAGACACCTGAGTTTCAGTGAGGAAAAGAAGATGAGGTTTAGAAGAGGAGAGGTGGTGTTCTACAGATTGAAAATTAGATCTTAGACCGCGAATGTTGCAGAAGTTAATGAAGAAAAAGTTGAAGGGGGTGTCAAGACACTTAGGGTCGTCGACAGAAAGGCAGTCCGACCTGGGGACATTTATGGTCCTTTCCCCAGATGGGGACTCCGAGGCTGGTATAGGAGTCGCCATGATGATTTTAAAATTTTTGAGTAAAGGGTGTGTGTGTTATTAGGTGCTTGTAGTTTTGTGTGGAGGAAGAGTTGTCTTTAGAGGGCAGGCTGTGACTGCCCCCTTGTGTTGTGAGACACAAAGGGAAACGTTCAGTGAGGCCACAGCTGGGTTTAATGATAAGTTCACAGCACCCCCTGAACAGTGCTTTAGACCTCACTGGGAGTAATTATCGTTTTGGCAGGTGTCTACTGCCTCCTCCTGTGGAGATATTTATATACGTAACAAGCTCAAAACACTTAAAATACTTAATTTTGTTAATGTTTTTCTGCTTCTCAATTAATGGAATTTTCCATGCTATATTTTGGCGTTTTGCTTTATAACAATGTGAAAAACACTTAAAATACACATTTTTTGTAATGTCCTATTTTTTCATATAGAGTGCGTTTTCATACCTAAAAAAAAAAATCATAATACACGTTTCTTTTAATGTCTTTTAGTTTCCAAAAATAGGATACTTTTCATGCACTGCTGCGTTTTTATACATACCAACGTCAGAATTACTCAAAATAATTGTTTTTGGTAATGTTATTTTGTCTCTCCATATTAAAAGCGTTTTCGCAATTCTGTACCTAAGAAACTCAAAAGCACTTATAATACTTGTTTCTTATAATGTCTTTTTGTTTCACAATATAAGGTACTTCTTGACATTTTTCTACGTGACTTGCTCAAAGACTCAAAATATTTGTTAGTTAGGTTAAGTTAGGTTATTCTAGTAGTTTTCTACTGCAGTTTTACACGAACTGTGTTTTGCATACGTTTTAGCGTTTTTGTATGTAACATTTTCATAAAACCTTGAAAGATACGTTTTTTCTTAATGTTGTTTTGTACTCCCACCTAGTGTGAATTCTAAGTTTATTTTAGCGTTTTGGTGTTTAACACGCTAAAAACACTGAAAAGACACGTTTCTGGTAATATCCTTTTGTTTCCCCATATAAGGGTCTTTGCAGGTATTTTGGCGTTTTCGTACCTAATGATGTAAAAAAAAAAAGATAAATAAATAAAAATATACGTGTTTGCTAATGTTTTGTTTCTGGATACAGAGTGCTATTCATGCGTTTAACAATTTGGTACCTAAAAAGCTCAAAAGCTCTTATAAAACACGTTTCAGGTAGTCTTTTCGTTTCCCCATATAGAGAACTTTGTACGCGTTTTTGCATTTTTCTACGTAACAGGCTCAAAAACATGCTAAATATACGTTTATGGTTATACGTTTATGGTTATACTGTTTTTCCATACAGGGATTTTTTTTCCATGCGTTCCAGTATTTTAGTGCTTTGTATTTTATTATTTTTTTTTTACTTTAATGCCTAACACGCTAATAAACACTCAAAACACACGTATCTGGAAATATCTTTTCTTTTCCCTTTATTGGGTGCTTTGGATGCATTTTGGTGTTTTGGTACCTAATAATGTAAAATATGCTCAAAATATATGTTTTTGTTAATAATGTTCTATTTCTCCATTTAGAGAGCTATTCATGTGTATTACCGCTTTGAAAAATTAAAAGCTAAAAAAAACTAGCGTTTCTTGTAAAGACTTTTCGTTTCCTCATACATGGCATTTTCCATGCATTTTGGTGTTTTCTACCCAACAATATCGAAACACTCAAAATGTCTGTTTTTGAAAATATTATTGTTTCTCCATAATGGGTGTTTTACATGCGTTTTTGCGTTATGGTTCGTAAGCTGGTTCGTAAGTATGGTTCGCTCAAAACATTGAAAAGAGACGTTTTTAATAGTTTTTTTTTTCATATTTAGTGTTTTCCTGGCTTTTTAGTGTTTTTCTTCCTAGCACGCTCAAATACACTCAAAAGACACGTTTCTGGAAATAACGTTTCCTTTCCCCCGTATAGGAAGATTTGCATGCAGTTTGGCGTTTTGGTGCCTAACAATGTGAAATATTCTCAAAATACTCGTTTTTAGTACTGTTATTCTGTTTCTACATGCAGATTTCTAGTAACGCGTTACAGCGTTTTTGGTGCCTAAGAAGCTCAAAAAACTCATTTTACATGTTTCTTGTAATATCTTTTCGTTTCCCCATAGAGAGTACTTTCCATACATTTTGGCGTTTTTCTGCTTAACAAGCCCAAAAATGTTTTTCCATAAAAGTGTAATTTGCTTGCGTTTTAGCGTTTCGGTAATCAAGATATTCAAAAATACTTAAAAGACACGTTTTTTGTAATGTTTTTTTTTTTTTATATTCTTATATAGGGTGAATTACATTCTTTTAAGCTTTTTGGTGCCTAACACGCTCGAAAACCTAAAACAATGAAAAGACACTTTTCTAGTAATGTAGTTTCGTGTCCCTATTTAAGAGGCTTTGCGTACATTTCGGTGTTTTGATACCTAACTATGAAAGACACTCAAAATTCACAGTTTTGTTAATGTTATGTTGTTTTTTTTTTCTCCATACAGAGTGCTATTCATGCGTTTTGGTGTTTTTTGATACCTAAAAAGCTCAAAAACTCTCATAATACACCTTTCACGTAATGACTTTTCATTTCCCCATATAGGGTACTTTTCATGCTATTTGGCATTTTACTATTTAAGTTCAAAAGCATTGAAATTTTTTTTTCGTAATGTTATTCTGTTTTTCCATAAAGGGTGTTTTGCTTGCGATTTTGCGTTTTGGCTAGTAGCTCAAAAAAAAAAAAAAAAAAAAAAAAAAAATATATATATATATATATATATATATATATATATATATATATATATATATATATATATATATATATATATATATATATATATATATATATATATATATATATATATATATATATATATATATATATATATATATATATTTTATTTATTTTATTTTATTTATTTTTTTTTTTTTCCATGCATGCCTGCCTGCGTTTTATTGTTTTGGTACATAAGAAGTAAAAAAAACACACACACACACAAAAGACAAGTTTTTTATAATGTAGCTTTGTATTCCATATATGGTGATTTCCATGCTCTTTAGCGTTTTGCTGCCTAGCACGCGTGTAAACACTGAAAAGACATGTTTCTGGAAATCTCGTTTCCTTTTCCCCATATATCGATGCATAAAACGCTTATAAACACTGAAAAGAAACGTTTCTGGAAATTTCCTTTCGTTTTCCATTATGAAGGGCTTTGCATGCACTTTGGTGTTTTGGTAACTAAGAATGTGAAAAATACTGAAAAACACATTTTTGGTAAAGTTTGTCTGTTTCTTCATAATGAGTGGTATTTATGCGATTTAACGATTTTTATACCTAAGAAGCTTAAAAACACTAATAATACATGTTTCTCGTAATGTTCTTTCGTTACCCGATATATGGTATTTTCAATGCATTTTGGGGAATTTGTGCGTAAAAAGTTCAAAATCGATGAAAATACTTGTTTTTGGTAATGTTAATCTGTTTCTCCATAAAGTGTGTTTAGCAAGCGTTTTAGAGTTTTGGTACGTAAGGAGGTCAAAAAACACTGAAAAGAAACTTTTTTGATAGTTTTTTTTCCCATATAGGGTGTTTTCTATTTCTTTTTTTGTGTCTGTGTGTTTTCATTCCTAACACGCTCATAGAAACTAAACACAAAACAAAAAAAACAAAAAAAAAAACGTTTTTTGGGGGGAAATTTCGTTTCCTTAACCCAAATAGGTCATTTCCCCAAATATTGTGCTTTGCATGCATTTTGTCGTTTTGGTACCTTGCAATGTGAAATGTACTCAATATACACGTTTTTGGTAATGTTGTTCTATCTCTTCATATATCGTACATTTTTATGCTTTTTAGGTTTTTGTGCCTATCACGCTTACAAACACTCAAAAGACACGTTACTGGAAATGTCGTTTACTTCCATCTTATAGAGTGGTTTGCATGCATATTGCGTTAGGGCAACTAAGAATGTGAAATACACTCAAAATGCATGTTTTTTTGTATTTTTCTGTTTTTTTTTTTTCCGTAATGAATTTTTTTCATGTGTTTTAGAGTTTTCGTACCTAAAAAGCTTACACTCATAATAAACGTTTCTCGTAATGTTTTTTTTTTCTTTTCACATGTAAAGTTGTTCACAGCATTTTGGCGTTTTTGTACATAGCAAGCTCAAAAAAAAAAAAAAATCAAAATAATTGTTTTTGGTAGTTATTCTCCTTTCCATACAGGGTTGCATATTTTTTTAGCATTTTGTTACGTAAGTAGCTCGAAACACTAAAAATACACGTTTTTGGTAATGCTTTTTTTTTTTTTTTCATTTCCCATATAGGGTGCTTTCCATGCTTTTTAGCTTTTTCATGCCTAGCACGCTCACAAACACTTCAAAGACACATTTCTGGAAATCTTGTTCCGTTTCCCCATAGAGGGTGCTTTGTATGCAGTTTCGGGTTACGGGACCTAACAATGTGAAATACACTCAAAATACACATTTTTGGTAATGTTATTCTGTTTCTTCACAAAGAGTTTTAACGTTTTTGTGCGTAAGAAGTTCAAAAGCACTTATAAGATAAAATTCTCATAATGGCGTTTTCTTTAGCAATATAGGGTATTTTCAATACATTTTGAGGATTTTGTATATGTTTTAGTAACTAAGAAACAAAAAAGAAAGTCTTAAATCTTATTGCAGTTAGAGGAAACCCACACCGTATGTACACAATAAATAACAAAGCTCTGGGTGCGAAAAAGATTTATGAGTTATACTTAGGAAAGCAATGCATAGAGGCCAGAAAGAGGGCAAACAGGGTATTAGGATTAATTTTTAGGAGTATTAAAAGTAGAAGTTCTGAAGTAATGTTAAAATTACATTTGGCACTGTGACGCTGTGCAGTTCTGGTCCCCATATTACAGGAAGGATGTAAGTCTATTAGAATCAGTACACAGGAGAATGTCTAAAAGGATACAGGGGATAAGGAGTATTCCTCACGAAGCGAGATTGAAGCTGTTAAATTTCCATTCTTTAGAGAGACGTAGGTTAAGATGGGACCTGATAGACATCATTAAGTGGTATAAGGGTTATAACAAGGGGGACGTAATCAAAATTCTTAAGTTCAGTAACTAAGATTAAACAAGAAATTTGGGGTTGAATCTTGAAAAACTTAGGTTTAAAAAAGAGATAAGAAGAAACTGGTTCTCAAATAGAGTGGTTGATGAATAGACTCAGTAATCAGAATGTTAGTGTTAAGACATTAAGAGGCTTTAAGAGAAGATTAGACAGATTTATGAATGGGGATGATAGCTGGAAATAGGTAGGTAGGATTCATACAGGGACTGCCACGTGTAGGCCCGATGGCTTCTTGCAGCTTCCCTTACTTCTTATGTTTTTATATTCTAAAAAAAAAATAAATAAATAAATGAAATAAAAAAAAAAAAAATAAAAAAAAAAAAATAATAATAATAATAATAATGATAATAATCCCTTATTTTTCATCTATGTCACTTGAAATTATCAAGACCTTAATTTTTATTCACTCCAAAACTCACTCCATGCACACCTGGCTCCCTAATGTCACCTGAGCACCGGAAGCAGAAATATGTTAAACCATATAAAAAATAAATAAATAAATAATATAAATATAATATTAATAGTAATATTAAAAATAATAATAATAATAATAATAATAATAATAATAATAATAATTATTATTATTATTATATTAATAATGATAATAATAATAATAATAATAATAATAATAATAATAATAATAATAATAATAATAATAATAATGATAATAATAATAATAATATAAATAACTTTCCTTGATATCATTTTCATGACTTGGATCACCGAAATCATTATCCTTTTTTCTCATACAATTCTTCATCTAGTGTAATTGTTCCCTCGTCTTTCTCCCTCACGCTGGCATTCTTGAGCGGTGAAGGCTCACGTTTGATTAACTTAATAAGTATTAACACCACAGCAAGCAAGGAAGAAAGGAAGGGTGAGAGAGAGAGAGAGAGAGAGAGAGAGAGAGAGAGAGAGAGAGAGAGAGAGAGAGAGAGAGAGAGAGAGAGAGAGAGAGAGAGAGAAAAAGAGAGAGAGAGAGAGAGAGAGAGAGAGAGAGAGAGAGAGAGAGAGAGAGAGAGAGAGAGAGAGAGAGAGAGAGAGAGAGAGAGAGAGAGAGAGAGAGAGAGAGAGAGAGAGAGAGAGAGAGAGAGAGAGAGAGAGAGAGAGAGAGAGAGAGAGAGAGAGAGAGAGAGAGAGAGATGAGAGAGAGAGAGAGAGAGAGAGAGAGAGAGAGAGAGAGAGAGAGAGAGAGAGAGAGAGAGAGAGAGAGAGAGTGATACCGGGCCAGGTGGTTGCCTGGTTCCTGTCAATTCCAACATGTTATCAGTAGTGTTATGCGATGACTGTATCTAAAAATCACATATAATATCGTCCAAGATTTATCTATTTCTAACTCGCCTCAAATGCGCACTGTAGGCAAGCTGAAGTCATTGCCCTAAATAAATCATTGCTATTATGAGAGACACAGGGATACGCAGGGCACTCAGAGGTACAACCTCGTGTCGCCTCACTGATGAACCGATTTTCTCTCTCGCGTCAACCAACACCACTTCTCATGTACTGACGACGATTTAATATTCATCGCAAAATTCAATCTCGATTTGGAAACTTACCATCCAAAATTCGTTCCGGCCCGTGGAGGACAGGGGGAGCGTACTGGAGGGGAGGGTGGCTGTCTGGTTCCACCCGGGGCCCAGGGCGGGGATCGGGCAGCAAGTCCCGCTCCTCCTTTACTCCTTATTAAGATATGATCGTCCACTTCCAGCCCCTCACACCCAACAAGAGGCCATCGTTAACATTACGCACCAACCACCAGATACTGCCACCACTAGGGCCCTGATGGGGAGATACGGGCTCCTCCTTCCGTGACAGTGTCTGGTGAATTGTGTGTAGTAGTTTATCAAAATTAGCGTTCAGGACCTAACTACAAAGGAGTAAATTGGCCTCCATCATGCCCCAGACACTGCCATGCGAGGGACCTCTTTTGGGGAGAAGAGTGCGCCTTCCATGGCAGTGACTGGTGAGTTTGTCAAAATTGTCTTTCTGATGACCTCTTGTTCAGTGTGAGGGGCTGGAGGATTGCAGCGCCACTGTCCCCACACTTCGTGAAAACTCGCTTCGTTTAATGCGATTCCCGCGTCGTCATCGTAAAACTCGCTTCGTTTAATGTGATTCCTGCGTCGTCATTGTGAAATTCGCTTCGTTTAATGTGATTCCCGCTTCGTTATCGTGAAACTCGCTTCGTTATCGTGAAAATCGCATCGTTATCGTGAAACTCGCTTAGTTTAATGTGATTCCCGCGTCGTTATCGTAAAAATTGCTTCGTTATCGTGAAAACCGCATCGTTATTATGAAACTCGCTTCGTTTAAATTGATTCCCGCGTCTTATTGAAAATCGCATCGTTATCGGCACCGGCATCGTTTATTTATTTATTTATTTATTTTCATCTATTTACTCATTTGTCTTTCTATTACTTTATTTTCTATATTTATTTATATTTATTTATTTCCTTTTCCTTTTATTCATTTATTTTGGTTAACGGGAAATCTCAACCTACAGCTGACACAGACATTTTGGCAACATGGCACGCTGATAAATACTCAAAAGACACATTTCTGATAAAGTCGTTTGTTTTTGTAATATTGTTGTTTGTGCATATAGAGTGCTTGTCATGAATTTTAGTATTATGATACGTAGAAATGTAAAAATTCATATAAAACACTTTTCTCGTAATGTCCTTTCGTTTCCCCACACAGAGTACTTTGCGTGCAGTTTTGCATTGTTCTACATAACAAGCTAAACCTATTCAAATTACTCGTTTTTGGGATAGTTATACTGTTTTTCCATGAAGAATTTTTCTGAAAGCGTTTCAGCGTTTTGGTACTTATGTAGCTCAAAAAAAAAAAAAAAATGAAAAGATAGGTTTTTGGTAATGTTGCTTTGTTTTCCTATATAAGGTGCTTTCCATGCTTTATTAATTTGTGCCTAGCCCGCTCATAAACACTTCAGAAACACGTTTCGGGAAATATCGGTTCCTTTCCTCATATACAAATGTTTTGCGTTCATTTTGGCGATTGGGTACCTAACAGTGTGAAAATAAACTTTTTCGTAATATTTTCTCTTTCTCCATATAGAGTACTATTCATACGTTTTTCCTTTGTGGTACCTAAGAATCTTAAAAATTCTTATAGCACTCGTTTCTAGTTATGTCTTTTCATTTCCTCATATAAAGTACTTTCCATATATGTCGGCGTTTATGTAGGTAATAAACTGAAAAACACTCACAATATTTGTTTTTTGGTAATAAAAGTGTTTAAATTTTTTATATATTTTTTTTTTTAGCGTTTTGGTACGTAAGTAGCTGAAAACACTCAAAAGACACGTTTTTTGTAATGTTATTGTGTATTCCCATATACGATGCTTTCCATAATTCTTAGCGTTTTGGTGCCTAACACGCTCATAAACTCTTAAAAGATATATTTTTAGAAATCTCGTTTCCTTTACCCATGCCTAACCCATACACATTTTTGATAATATTATTCTGTTTCTCCATATAGAGTGCTATTCATGCCTTTTAGCATTATGATACCTAAGAAGCTCAAAAACTCTTATAATACACGCTTATCGTAATGTTCCTTCGTTTCCCCGTATAGATTACTCCCCTTGGATTTTGGCATTTTTTACGAGAAAGATAAAAAAAAAAAAAAGCTAAATGCTTGTTTCTAGTAATGCTCTTGTGTTTCTCCATAAAGGGTGATTTGCATTTTTTAAGCTTTTTGGAAATAGGTCAAAAGACACAATTTTGGTAATGTTGTCTTGTGTTCCAATAGACAGTGTTTTTTTTTGCTTTTAAGTGTTTTGTTAACTAATACGCACATCAGTACTCAAAAGACACGTTTCTGGAAATGTTGTTTCCTTTCCCCATATTGAATGTTTTTTTTTTTTTTTGGATTTTTTTCCGTTTTATCACCTAATAGTGTGAAATACCTTCAAAATACTCTTTTTAGAAATATTGTTCAGTTTTTCCGTATAGAGTGCTATTCATGCTTTTTTTTTTTTGATACCTATGAAGCTCAAAACACTCATAATACACGTTCCTCGTGGTGTTTTTTTTTTTTTATTTCTTCATATAAAGTACTTTTCATTCATTTTGACGTTTTTCTACGTAATAAGCTAAAAATACTAAAAATATTCGATTTTAGCAATGTTACTCTGTTTCTTCAAAAAAAAAAAATGCGTTTTGCTTACGTTTTACCGTTTTGGTAATTTAAGTAGCTGAAAAGCTCTCATAAGACACGTTTTTGGTAATACTGATTTGTTTTCCCGTATTGGGAGCTTTCTATGTATTTTAACGTTTTGATGCCTAACAATCTCATAAACATATATTCCTAAAGATATATTCCTGTCTTTTCATTTTTTATTAGTGGGTACTTTACGTGCATTTTGGCGTTTTGGTATTTAAAAATATGAAAAAAAAACACTCAAAACAAATTTCTGTTTCTCCATATAGATTGCAATTCACGCGTTTCAGCGTTTTGTTACATAAGGTCAAAAACACTCATGATACACGTTTCTCATAATGTTTTTTTGTTTCTCTAAATGAAGTACTTTCCATGCAATTTGGCATAAAAACACGTAAAATACACGATTTTCGTAGTCAATGATTTCAATAAATACCGTTTTCTATACGTATTATCGTTTTGGTACATAACTAGCTTAATAACCCTGTTTTCTTAAGTAATAAGTTAAAAACACGATTTTCGTAGAGTCATTGTGTTTTTTTCAATAAATGGCGTTTTCCATACGTATTATCGTGTTGGAACAAGTTAAAAACACTAAAATGTTTGTTTTTTGAAATATTATTACTTTTTTCACCATAAAGGGAGTTTTCTATGCGTTTTAGCGTTGTGGTGCGAAAAAAAAAGTTTAAAAACAATCAAAGGATACTTATTTTTTCATAATGTTGCTTTCTATATCCTTACAAGGTGATCTTCATGGTTTTCACCGTTTTGGTGTCTTAAACAATTTGAAAAAATAAAATAAAAGACATATTTCTTGTAATTTCGTTTTCTTTCTACATATAAAAGGCTTTAGAAGCATCATTTTGGCGTATTGCTCCCTAACAATTTGAAAATCATTAAGAATACACGTTTTTGTTAATTTTGTTCTATTTTTCCACATAGGCTGCTATTCATGCGTTTTAGAGTTTTGGTACTTAGAAAGCTCAAAAAACTCACAATACACTCTCCTCGTAATGTCTTTTCGTTTCCCCTTATATGATACTTTGCAAACATTTTGTCTTTTTCTACGCAAAAAAAAAAAAAAAAACTCAAAAACACTGAAAATACTTGTTTCTGGTAAAGTTATTCTGTTTCTCCGTAAAAAGGTGTTTTCCATGCATTTTAGTGTTTTGATACGTAAGAAGCTCAAAAACGCTAAAAAGAGACGTTTTTGTTAATGTTGTTTGGTTTTCCCATATAGGGTGCTTTCCATACTTTTCTAGAGTTTTTTTGACTAGCATATTCATAAGCATAAGGCACGTTTCTATATATCTCGTTTTGATACGTAAGTAGCTCAAAAAAGCTAAAAAGAGACGTTTTTGGGTAATATTTCGTTTTCCATATAAAGTGCATTCCGTGATTTTTAGCATTTTGATTGGTAACACTCTCAGAAAAACAAAAGACAAAGATATATCGTTTCCTTTCCACATAGGTTGCTTTCCATTTATTTTAACGTTTTGGTGTCTAGCAGTGTGAAAAACAATTCCCCATACATGTATAAGGGCATTTGAATACATTATGGCGTTTTGGTACTCAACAATGTTAAAAACACGCAAAATGCACTTTATAGTAATACTGTACTGTTCCTCTATATACAGTGCTTTCAGCACCTTTTCATAATTTGGTAACTAAGAAGCTCAAAAACGCTCATAAGACGTTTCTCGTTATGTCTTTTCGTTTCCCATTTAGGATACTTTAAATGCATTTGGGGTTTTCTTGATAACGAGATAAAAAAAATAAAAATACTTAAAATACTTATTTTTGGTAATGATATTCTGTTTCTTGATAAATGAGGTTTTGCATGCGTTTTTAGCGTTTTGGTACGTAAGATGTTCAAAAACACTCAAAAGACACGTTTTTTGTAATATTTTGTATCACCATATATCGTCATTTATATGTCTTTTAGCGTTTTTGTGCTTAATAAGCTTAAAAACACTCAAAAGACATGTTTCTAGTAATGTCGATTCGTTTCTCCATATAGTGATCTTTGTAAATATTTTGACGATTTGGTTTTTAACAATGTGAAAACACTCAAAACAGATTTTTTTATGTTGTTCTGTTTTTCCATATATATTAATTCGTTTTCGCGTTTTGGTATCGAAGAAGCTTAAAAAACAATCTTTATAAACGTTTCTCGTAATGTCTTTTCGACTCCCTATTAAGCGTACTTAGCATGCATTTTCTCGATCTTCTACATAAGAAGCTCAAAAGCACTCTAAAAAAAACTTATTTTTTGGTAATGTTATTCTGTTTCTTTTGTAAATGGTGTTTTCCATGGATTTTCATTTTATCGTATGCAAAAACTTTAAAATACTCAACGGACGCGTTTTTCTTAACATATATATATATATATATATATATATATATATATATATATATATATATATATATATATATATATATATATATATATATATATATATATATATATATATATATATATATATATATATATATATATGTATATATATATATAAAGTCATATAATCCACGTTTCCGGTAATATTGTTTTTTTTTCACCAATTAAGGTACTTTGCTTACATTTTCCTGTTTCTCTACCCAAGCTCAAAAACACTCGAAATGCATACTATTGGTAATGTTAATCTGTTTCTGTAGAAAGAACAGTTTAGTGTTTTGTTATGAAAGAAACTGAAAAACACTCAAAAGACACGCTTTTCGTTAAAGGTTTTTGTAGTCAATATTGCTTTCCGTGCATTTTAACGTTTTGGTACCTAACAGCCTCAAAAACAGGAAGAAGACATGTTTCAAGAAATATAGTTTTGTTACCCCATATAGAGAGTTTTTCATGCATTTTGTTGCTTTGATACGTAAGAATAAAAAAAAAAAAATAGTTTTTGGTAATGTTTTGTTCCTCCTTATAAAGTTGTATTCACGCATCTTAGACTTTTGGTACTTAAGAAGCTCAAAAAACACTCACAATACACATTTCTCGTCATCTCCTTTCATTTGCCCATATAGTGTTTTACATTCATTTTGGCGTTTTGGTACATAACTATTTGAAAAAACACATGAAACGGACAGTTTTTGCAAGATTGTTCTGTTTCTTCATATAAAGTGCTTTTTCACGTGTTTTAGCGTTTTTTTTTTTTTTTTTACCTAAGATATTGAAAAACACGTGTAATGCTTGTTCCTTGTTAAATTTCGTTTTCCATGTAGGATACTTTACATGCATTTTATCGTTTTTTGTACGTAAGAAGCTCAAAAAACATTTAAAGGACGCGTTTATGGTAATGTTGTTTTGTATTTCAGTATAGAGTGTTTTCCATCATTTTAGCGTTCTGTTGCCTAAAACGCAGTAAAACATTGAAAAAGCACGTTTCAAGTAATGTCGATTCCATTGTCTATAAAAAGCACTTTGCATTAATTATGATGGCGTTTTGGTAACTAATAATATAAAAAAATACCAAAAACACAAGTTTTTGTATTGTTGTTTAGTTTCTACATATAGAGTGCTATTCACGCGTTTTTGCGTTTAGTTACCTAAGGTCAAAAACACTCATAATTCAAATTTCTGATAACAACGTTTTGTTTTACCATATAGCATGCATGTTTGCCGTTAACTATGCATGCAGTTTGCCGTTATTGTACCTAAGAAGCATAAAAAAAAAAAAAATACTTAAAATACACTTTTTTGATATTTACTCTTTTTTTCTTCATAAAAGTTTTTTTTGTATGCATTTTAGTGGTTTTGTACATAAAAAGTTCAAAAACAGTCAAAAGACAGTTTTTTTTCGGTAATATTATTTCGTATACCAATATAGGGTGCTTTCCATGCTTTCCTAAAACACTCGAAAACACTTAAAAACACGTTTCTGATAAAGCCCTTTTGTTTCCCAATGCTTTTCACGGATTTTGAAGTATTGGTAAAAACAATAAAAAAATAAATGAAAATATGTTTTTGGTGATGTTCTGTTTCTTCTTATAGAGTGATGTTAACGCGTTTTTGCGACTTATTAACTAAGAGATAAAAAAAATAAAATATTATAAAGCGTTTCTCAAAATGTCTTTTCCTTTCCATATTTTGGATGACTTGCATGCACTGTGAAGTTTTGGTATGTAACGAGCTCAAAGTCACTCACAATACACGTCTTTGGTAACATTGTTCTGTTCTTCAAATTACGTGCTTTGCATACGTCTTGGAGTTTTGATGCCTAAGAAGGTGATAAAAACTCAAAAGACACGTTTTTAGTAAAGTTATTCTGTTTCTCCATATAGAGTGTTTTTTTTTACTCGTTTTAGTGTCTTGGTACTCTTGTAATATACGTTTCTTGTAATAACTATTTGTTTTCCATATAGGGTACTTTGCATGCATTTTGGCGTTTTTGTACGTAACACGCTAAAAAACACTCAAAAGTCACTTTTTTGGTAAATTCGACTGTTTCTTGATGTAGAGTGATATTCTTGTGTTTTAGCATATGGTATCTAAGAAGCCCAAAAAATCTCATAACACGCGTTTCTAGTAATGTCTTCGTTTCCGTTTTTTAGCGTTTTCATACCTAAGAAGCTCAAAAACACTCCTAATATGGGCATCTTGTAATGTCTTTACCCTTCACCATATAGGGTACTTTGCATGCATTTTGGCGTTTTTGAACATAAAAACTCATTAAAAATCACATTACATGTTTCTGGTAATATTATTCTGTTTCTCGAGAAAAGGTGTTTTCCATGCGTTTTAGCGTTTTGGTACGAAAGTAGCTCAAAAACAATGAAAAGAGATGCCTTGGTAATGTTTTTATGTTTTCGCATATAGGGTGATTTCCAAGTTTTTTAGTGCCTAAAACGCTAATAAACTCTCAACAAACACGTTTCTCGAACTTTTTTTTCCTCATATAGCGCGCTTTCCATATATTTTGGCGTTTTGGTTCCGAACAATGTGAAATACACTGAAAAAAAGATATTGTTAATGTTATTTAGTTTTCCATATACAGTACTGTGGATGTGTTTTATCGATGTGGTACCTAACAAGCTGAAAAAGACTCATAATAACTGGCTCTTGTAATGTCCTTTTGCTTACATAAACAGTGTAGTTTGCATGCATCTTAGCGTTTTTGTTCTTAAATCTCAAAACCACTAAAATTATGTTTTTAGGTAATTTTTTTTTTTCATAAAGTATGTTTTGCATGCGTTTTTAGCGTTTTGGTACGTAAGAAATTAAACAAAAAACACTTAAAAGACATGTTTTCGTAATAATGTATTGCATTCCTATATAGGGTGAACTTTATTCTTTATAGCGTTTTTGATGCCTACCACTCTCAAGAAAACTCAAAAGACACGTTCCTGGTAATGTCATTTCGTTTCCCCATATAAGTGGCTTTGTATATATTTTGGCGTTTTGGTTTCTAATAATGTGAAAAAGAAATACTAGAAATACATTTTTTTTTGGTAAGGTTGTGTTTTTCTCCATATAGAGTGGTATTCATGCCTTTTTAGCATTTTGGCATCTAAAAAGTAAAAAAAAATAGTCGTAATGCAAAATTATCTTAATGTTTTATTTCGTTTCCCTCTATAATATACTTTGAATGCATCTTGTATTTTATACATAATAAGATTAAAAACTCAAAGAATCCCTTTTTTTTTTTTGTAATTTTAAAGTTTCCCCATGAAGGGTGATTTCCTTGCATTTTAGCGTTTTCGTAAGTAGCTGAAAACATTGAAAAGAAAGGTATTTCGGTAATGTTTTGCTTTCCCATGAAGTGTGCTTTCCCTGCTTTTTAGCGTCTTGGTGCCGAGTATACTCAAGGAACATGTTTTCCGAAATTTTGTTTGCTTTCCTTATATAGAATAATCTGAAATCATTTTGGTGGTTTATATATATATATATATATATATATATATATATATATATATATATATATATATATATATATATATATATATATATATATATATATATATATATATATATATATATATATATATATATATATATATATATATATATACGTACATATATGTACGTCAGAGTGTGAAATACTCTCAAAATACACGTTTTTGTAATGTTGCTTGGTTTTTCGACATAAAGTGCTAATCATTTTTCGTTTTCATACCTAAAAAGTTAAAAAATACATATAATTCACGTTTCTCGCCATGTCATTTCATTGCATGCATATTGGTATTTTTCTACATAAAAACCCAAAACACTCAAAATTCTTGCTTTTTTTTTTTGCATAAAGTGTGTTTTGCATGCGTTTTATCGTTTTGGTACGTAGGAAGTTGTAAAACAGTAAAAAAATTTTTTTGTTATGTTCTGTTTTCCTATACAAGCTAAATTTCATTTTTTTATTTATTTTTTTTTCTTTTTTTTGTGCCTCATGCTCTCAAAAACAATGAAGAAAATCATTTCTGGTAATGTCGTTTTGTTTCCCATATGTTCCCCCATAAAGCAAAATGCTTTACAAGCATTTTGCACTTTGCTATCTAACAATGTGAAAACTACTGAAAACACACATTTTTCGTTATGTTGTTCTGGTTCTCCATGTGGTGTGTTATTCATGCGTTAAAGCGTTTTGGCATCTAAGAACTTCAAGAACACTCATAATACACGTTTCTCGTTATGACTTTTCTTCATATTGTGTATGTTCTATGTATTTTGGCGTTTTCTTTAAGTAAAAAGATAAAAGATACTCAAAATACTTGTTTTTTGGCAGTGTCATTCCTTTTCTGTATCAAGAGTGATTTGCAGACGTTTTTGTGTTCTTGCTATGCAAGTAGCTAAAGAACACTCAAAAAGACACGTTTTTGGTAATCTTTTCTTTTCCCATATAGAATGCTTCCCATGAATTTTTGCATTTTCATGCCTATCATGCTTTGCATGCTGATTGGCGTTATAGCTACTAAAGCTGTGAGAAAAAAAACAACACAAACGTTAAAAAAAAAAAAAAAATTCCGTATAGAGTGCTATTCATACGTTTTCGTGTATTGGTGTGTAAGAAGCTCAAGATCACTCACAATACACGTTTCTTCCATTGTCTTTTTGTTTCCAATGTAGGATACTTTCCATGTATTTTTCCATGCTGATTTTTTTTTTTTTTTCAGAATCACTTAAAATTATATGATTCTGGATTTTTTTTTCTCTCTCTCTCTCTTCTCATATAATGCTTTCCATGCATTTTGTCTTTTCGTTACCTAACAATATGAAATACACTTAAAATACATGTTTTTTTTAATGTTCTCTTTGTCAATAAACAGCAATATTCATGCATTTTTGCGTTTTAGGACTTAAAGAATCTCAAGAAAAAAAAATCTCATAATGTCCTTTCGGTTCTTTATATAGGGTAGTTTACATACATTTTTTTTTTCTGTATGTAACAAGTTCAATAACACTCAAAATATTTGTTTTTTGGTTATGTTTTGGTACGTAAGCTAAAAAAAAAAAACACTCAAAACACACGTTTTTGTCGATGTTGTTTTTATTCTCATATACGATGCGTTTTATGTTTTTCAGTGTTTGCTGTCTAGCATGCAATAAATAAATAAATAAATAAATAAATAAATAAAAATAAAAATATACATTTATTTTAATGCCATCTCGTTTCCACATGCATTTTGGCGTTTTCATATCTAACAGTGTGAAAGACTGTCAAAATCCACGTTTTTGGTAATGATCTGTTTCTCCACACAGAATGCTGTTAACGTGTTTTTGCATTTTGGTACCTAAGAAGTTCGAAAACACTAATAATACACTTATCTCGTTATGTGTTTACGTTTCTCTATATAAGCTATTTTGCATTCATTTTTGCGTTTTTGTAAATTACAAGCAAGAAAACACGTATAATACATTTATTTCTTAATGTCATTCTTATTCTTCTTAAAGGGAGTTTTGCATGCGTTTTAGTGTTTTGATACCTCAGAAGCTCAAAACCTCTCGTAATACACATCCCTCTTAATGTACTTTTCTTTCCATATATAATGTACTTTGTATGGATTTTCGGCGTTTTTATACGTAACAAGCTCAATAGCAGTCAAAATACTTGTTTTGATAATGTTTTCTTTTTCTTTATCCATAAAATGTGTTTTGCATGAGTTTTTAGCGTTTTGGTACGTAAGAAAATCAATAACACTCAAAGTGCATTATTAATTTTTTTTTTATCCCTATATACGGTGATTTCCATGCTTTTTAGCGTTTTGGTGCCTAATACTCCAAAAAAAAAAAACTTTTCCCATAATAAAAAGCTTTTTTATGCGTATTGGAATATTGGTACCTAAAATATGAATAAAAAAAAAAGCACTCAAAATATACGTTTATCGTAATGTTGTTCTGTTTCTCGATATAGAGTGCTATTTATTCGTTTAAGCGTTATGGTACCTTAGAAGCTCAGAAATTTTCATAATACTCGTTTCTCCTAATGTCTTTTATATCCCGATATGGAGTACTTAGCATGCATTTTGGTGTTTTTTTACGTAACAAGCTCAAAAAAAAAAAAATTTATATATATTTTTCGTAATTTAATTTTGTTTCTCCATAAAGAGCTCTTTTCGTGCGTTTTACCTTTTTGGTAAGTGTGTAACTCAAGAACAATGAAAAAGACATTTCTTGCGAAGAAACACTCAAAACCCCCTTTTTTTTTTTTGGGTGGGGGGAAATATCTTTTATTTCCCAATATATGCTGCTTTACATGCATTTCGTCAGTTTGGTACCTAACAATTAAAGAAAAAAACAGAATATACACGTTTATGGTAATTTCCGTTTCTTTATACAGAGTGCTATTAAAGCGTGTTTTGCGTTTTGTTACCACAAAGCTGAAAAACACTTACAATAAACGTTTCTTGTAATGTCTTTTCGTTATTCCATACTTTGCATGCATTTTGGCGTATTCCTATATAGCAATGTGAATAACTTATAAGCTGAAAAACACTTACAATAAACGTTTTTTTGTATTATTTTTTCGTTATTCCATAATTTGCATGCATTTTTGGCGTTTTCCTGTGTAGCAATGTGAATAGCACTCAAAACAAATGTTTTTCGTACTGATACATTGTTAGAGCGCTATTCGCGCGTTTTAGCGTTTTGTTAACTAAGGAGAACAATAATATTCATAATATTCATAATATTCGATAATATCGTTTTGTTCCATTATATAGGGTAATTTACCTGCCTTTTGCTGCTTTTGTTCCTAACAAGCTTAAAAACACTCATAGTACACTTTATTTTATATTATTTTGTTTCTCTACAATAGGTATTTTGTATGCGTTCCATGGTTTTGGTACGTAAGATGTTAAAAAACACACAAAACAATTTTTTTTGTTAATGTTGTATTGTATTCCAATATAGGATGCTTTCTATGCATTTTAGACTTTTGGTGCCTAAAACGCTCAAACAATAAAAGGCACGTTTCTGGTAATGGCATTCCGTTTCCTCATATAGAGAGATTTGCATGTATTTTGGTGTTTCGGTACCCAGATATGTGAAAAAGTCTCAAAATACACATTTTTAGTAATATCGTTTTATTTCTCTTTGTTCATAAAAGGTGTTTTAAAAGCGTTTTAAAGTTTTGATAATAAAGAAACTTAAGACACTAAAAACATGTTTTTGCTAATGTTGCTTTGTAATTCCATATAGGGTGATTTCCATGCTTTATAGCGTTTCGGTGCATAAAACGATGAAAACAGTGAAAAGGCACGTTTCTGGTAATGTCATTTTGTTTCCCTATAGAAAGAACTTTTTTTTATGCATTTTGGGGTTTTGGTGCCTTACAATGACAAAATCACTCGATACACACATTTTTGATAATGTTCTGTGTGCTATTTACGCGTTTTAGCGTTTTTGTTACATAAGTTCACGTTTCACATTTTTTTTATGCATTTTGGGGTTTTGGTGCTTCATAATAACAAAATCACTCGATACACACGTTTTTGATAATGTTCTGTGTGCTGTTTACGCGTTTTAGCGTTTTCGTTACATAAGTTCATGTTTCTGGTAATTAAGTTTTGTTTCACCATATTTTGCATGCAGTTTACCATTTTTCTTTCTAACAAGCTCGAAATTACTGAAAATATATATTTTTGGTAATGTTATTCTGTTTTTTCATAATGGGTGTTTTGCCTGCGTTTTATCGGTGTCATACTTAAGAAGCTCAAAAACACCAAAAAACACGAATATTTTAGTATTGTTGTTTACATACAGAGTGCTATTCATGGGTTTTTGAGTTTTGATACCTAAGAGGCTCAAAAAGTTAAGAAATACCCGTTTCTGGAAGTATCATTTTATTTCACATGATTTTTAGCATTTTGGTACCTAACACGATCAAAAGCATTTAAAACACACATTTCTGGTAATGTTGCGTTTCCCCCTATGAAGTGATTTTCTTACATTTTTGCGTTTTTGTACGTAACAATGTGAAAATACTGAAAATACACGTTTTGGGTAATGTTCTTATGTTTCTCCATATAGACTGCTATTCACGCAATTTTCCGTTTCGTTAGCTAAGCAGCTCAAAAACACTTATTACACACGTGTTTAAGAAAAATCCCTTTGTTTCCCCATATAGAGAGATTTGCATGCATTTAGGAGTTTTTGTATCCAACGAGCTCAAACAATACTCGTTTTTGGTAACGTTGTTCTGTTTTTTTTATTTTTCTTATTTTCAAATCACATGCTTTGCATGCATTTTCCTGTTTTTGAACATAAGGCGAAAACACTACAAACTCACTTTTTTTGGTAATGTTGTTCTATTTCTCTATATAAAGTGTTTTTTTTATGTGTTTTATTGTTTTGGTACCTAAGAAGCTCAGAAACTCTCATTATACACGTTTTTTTTTTTTTATGTAGGAAGGACACTGGTCAAGGGCAACAAAAAATCCAATAAAAAAAAAATGCCCACTGAAATGCCAGTCCCACAAAATGGTCAAAGCAGTGGTCAAAAATTGATGAATAAGTGTCTTGAAACCACCCTTTTGAAGGAATTCAAGTCATAGGAAGGTGGAAATACAGAAGCAGGCAGGAAGTTCCAGAGTTTACCAGAGAAAGGAATGAATGATTGAGAATACTGGTTAACTCTTGCGTTAGAGAGGTGGACAGAATAGGGGTGAGAGAAAGAAGAAAGTCTTGTGCAGCGAGGCCGCGGAAGGAGGGGAGGCATGCAGTTAGCAGGATCAGAGGAGCAGTTAGCATAAAAATAGCAGTAGAAGACAGCTAGATATGCAACAGTGCGGCGGTGAGAAAGAGGCTGAAGACAGTCAGAGGAGAGGAGTTCATGAGACGAAAAGCTTTTGATTCCACCCTGTCTAGAAGAGCAGTATGAGTGGAACCCGCCCAGATATGTGAAGCATACTCCATACTCGTACATGGACGGATAAGGCCCTTGTACAGAGTTAGCAGCTGGGGGGGTGAGAAAAACTGGCGGAGACATCTCAGAACACCTAACTTCATAGAAGCTGCTTTAGCTAGAGATGAGAAGTGAAGTTTCCAGTTCAGATTATAAGTAAAGGACAGACCGCGGATGTTCACTGTAGAAGAGGGGGACAGTTGAGCGTCATTGAAGAAGAGGGGATAGTTGTCTGGAAGGTTGTGTTGAGTTGATAGATGGAGGAATTGAGTTTTTGAGGTATTGAACAATACCAAGTTTGCTCTGCCCCAATCAGAAATTTTAGAAAGACCAGAAGTCAAGCGTTCTGCGGTTTCCTTGCGTGATATGTTTACCTCCTGAAGGGTTGGATGTCTATGACAAGACGTGGAAAAGTGCAGGGTGGTATCATCAGCGTAGGAGTGGATAGAACAAGAAGTTTGGTTTAGAAGATCATTAAAGAATTAGAAGAAGAGAATGGGTGACAGGACAGAACCCTGAGGAACACCTCTGTTAATAGATTTAGGAGAAGAACAGTGACCGTCTACCACAGCAGCAATAGAACGGTCAGAAAGGAAACTTGAGATGAAGTTACAGAGAGAAGGATAGAAACCGTAGGAGGGTAGTTTGGAAATCAAAGCTTTTTGCAAGACTCTATCAAAAGCTTTTGATATGTCCAAGGCAATAGCAAAAGTTTCACCAAAATCTTTAAAAGAGGATGACCAAGACTCAGTAAGGAAAGCCAGAAGATCACCAGTAGAGCGGCCTTGACGGAACCCATACTGGCGATCAGATAGAAGGTTATGAAGTGATAAATGTTTAAGAATCTTCCTGTTGAGGATAGATTCAAAACTTTAGATAGGCAGGAAATTAAAGCAATAGGACGGTAGTTTGAGGGATTAGAACGGTCATCCTTTTTAGGAACAAGTTGAATGCAGGCAAACTTCCAATAAGAAGGAAAGGTAGATGTTGACAGACAGGGCTAAAAGAGTTTGACTAGGCAAGGTGCAAGCACGGAGGCACAGTTTCGGAGAACAATAGGAGGGACCCCATCAGGTCCATAAGCCTTCAGAGGGTTTAGGCCAGCGAGGGTATGGAAAACATCATTGCGAAGAATTTTAATACGTGGCATGAAGTAGTCAGAGGGTGTAGGAGAGGGAGGAACAAGCCCAGAATCGTCCAAAGTATAGTTTTTTGCAAAGGTGTGAGTGATGAGTTCAGCTTTATAAATAGATGTGATAGCAGTGGTGCCATCTGGTTGAAATAGAGGAGGGAAAGAAGAAGAAGCAAAGTTATTGGAGATATTTTTGTCTAGATGCCAGAAATCACGATGGGAGTTAGATCTTGAAAAGTTTTGATATTTTCTGTTAATGAAGCAGTTTTTGGCTAGTCGGAAAACAGACTTGGCATGGTTCCGGGCAGAAATATAAAGTGCATGAGATTCTGGTGATGGAAGGCTTAAGTACCTTTTGTGGGCCACCTCTCTATCATGTATAGCACGAGAACAATCTTTTCGTTTCCCCATATATGTTATTTATCATGCATTTTGGCGTTTTTGTACATAACAAGCTCAAAAACATTCAACATTTGGTAACATTACTCTGCTTCTCCATAAAGGGTGTTTTTCATAAATTTTAGCGATTTAGTACGTAGGTAGCTCAAAGAACTTCATAAGACACATTCTTGGTATTGTTGTTCTGTTTTTCTATACAATATTGCTTTCCATGGTTTTTTTTAGTGTTCTATCATGCACAAATACATTTAAAAGATATTTTTTACTTTTTTGTAATGTTTTGTTTTCCTATTTAGGGGAGTGCGTGCATTTTGGCGTTTTGGTACCTAACGATGTAAACAAAACAAAAAATTGAAAATACACGTATTTGGCAATGTTGTTCTGTTTCTCCATATATAAAGTTGCGCTCAGAGAGAGAAAATAATTGATTTTCATAGGAGACCAAAAGCAAATAGGTATATCTGAGCAATATGGTAAATTTTGGTAAAGTTATGATATTTTCCCATAAAGTGTGTTTTGCAGGCATTTTAGCGTTTTGGCACGGAAGTAGCTCAAAAACACCGAAAGTAGAAGCTTTTGGTAATGTTTTTTTTTTCCATATGGTGTTCTTTTCATGCTTTTTAGCGTTTTAGTACCTAGAACGCTCATAAATACTAAAAAGACACGTTTCTAGAAATCTTGTTTCTTTTCCCCATATACAGTGTTTTGCATTCAGTTTGGCGTTTTGGTAGTACAAAGTGAAATACACTTAAAAGTTCTACAGTTTCTCCATAACGAGTGCTATTTTTGCATGCGTTTTGGCATTAGTCTACCTAACAAACTCTAAAAAAATCAAAACATCTTTTTCTTTATAATGTTATTTTGTTTCTATATAAAAGGTGTTTTGTATGCGTTTTAGCGTTTTAGTACGCAAGTAGCTCAAAAAAAACACTCATACGACACTAACAATGTAAAATACACGTAAAATACATGTTTTGTTAATGTTTTTTTTTTCTGTTTCTCCATATACAGTGGTATTAATGCATTTCATTGTTTTGGTAACTAATAAGTTCAAAAACACTCATAATAGATGTTTCTCGTATTTTTTTCTTTTTTTTTTTGTTTCCACATGTAAGTATTTTGAAGCATTTTGGCATTTTTGTAATATGCTCAAAAACATTCAAAATACTTGCATTTGATATTTAGCTTGTTATCCATACAGAGATACATGTGTTTTGGCATTTTCTTACGTAAGTAGCTCAAAACACTGGAAAGAGACCTTTTTGTTAAGGTTCTTTTGTTTTTCCCCTCTAGGGGGCTTTCCATTTTAGCGTTTCGTTTCCTAGCACGCTCTTAAACACTCGAAAGACACGTTTCTGGAAATCTCATTTTCTTTCTCCATATAGGATGTTTTCTATGCTTTTTTGGCGTTTTAGTACCTATCAATGTGAAATACATTAAAAATGTACCTCTTTTCCAGTGTTTTTTTTTTCTCTCAATAAAGAATGATATTCATGCATTTTAGCGTTTTGGTACTTGAGAAGCTCAAATACTCGTAATATCTTCTTTCCCTATATAGAGTACTTTTTTTGCATTTTTCTACTTAACAATCTGAAAAACACTCCAAATACACGTTCTTAATAGAAATACACTCTTTTTGCATGAAGGGTTTTTTACATGTGTTTTGACGTTTTGGTAAGTAGCTCAAAGCACTAAAAAGAGACGTTTTTGTTAAAGTCATTTTGGTTTTACTTATAGGGCGTTTTCCAAGCTTTTTAGTATTTCGGTTTCTAGCGCGGTCATAGACACTCAAAAGTAATGTTTCTGGGAATCTCGTTTTCTTTCACAACATAAGCTTTTTTTTTATGCTTTTCGGCGTTTTGGTACCTAACAAAGTGAAAAAAACATTCAAAATACTTGTTTTTGTTTTTTTGTTTTTTCTTCTTTTTCTCTATAAAAGGAGTTTTGCATGCGTTTTAGCGTTTTGCTACATAAGTGGTTCAAAAACATTCAAAAGACTCATTTTTGTTAATGTTTTATTCTTCTATACAGTATGATCTCTATGCTTTTTAACGTTTACGGTGCCTAAGACGCTGAAAAAAATCTCAAAAGACATTTTTGGTAATGTCGTTTCGTTTCCCCCATATTGGTGGCTCTGCATGCATTTTGGTGTTTGGTACCTAACAATGTGAAAAAAAAAAAAAATACACGTCTTTGCTAAAGAAGTTTTGTTTCGCCATACAGAGCTATTTATGCCTTTTAACGCTTTGGTACCTAAGAAGCTTAATAACTCTCATAATACATGTTTCTTTTAGTGTTTTCTTTCCCCATATAGAGTACTTTCCATGCATTTTTGTACGTAGCAAACTCAAAAACTCAGAAAATTCACGTTTTTGGTAAAGTTATACTGTTTCTCCATAAACGGTGTTTTGCTTACGTTTTAGAGTTTTTGCTACGTAAGTAGCTTAAAAACACTGAAAAGAGAAGTATTTGGTAGTAATGTAACGTTTTCCATATAGGGTACTTTCTATGCTTTCTAGCGTTTTGGTGCCTAACATGTCCATAATCACTCAACAAACACGTTTCTTACAATGTCGTTTCCTTTCCTCATATAAGGTGCTTTACATACAGTTTCATTTTTTGGTACCTAACTGTGAAATATACAAAAAAATGCACGTTTTTTGGTAGTGTTGTTCTGTTTGTTCAAATAGAGAGCTATTCATGCGTTTTAGTGTTTTGCTACTTGATAAGCTCGAAAATATTCTTAAAACACGTTTCTCGTAATGAATTTTTTCTCCCCATAGAGGTTCTTTTGCATGCATTTTGGCGTTTATATACGTAACAAGCACAAAAACACTGAAAAAATTTGTTTTTGGTACTATTTTTTGTGTGTTTCTATATAGGGTGTTTCACATGCGTTGTAGCATTTTGGTACATATGTAGATAAAAAAAAAATTCTATTTTTTTTTTTTTTTAAGCTTTTTAGAATTTTGTTGTCTAATATGCACAAAAAAGCTCAAGAGATACGTTTCTATTAATGTATTTTTTTTCCCATATAGGGCATATTCCAATGAATTTGGCGTTTTGGTAATTAGTGAAAAAACACTGAAAATGCATGTTTTTTGCATGCATTTTCTAGTTTATGTACGTAACAAGGTGACAACACTCAAAATACTTGTTTTTGATAATGTTACTCTGTGTGTCAATAAAAGGGGGATTTTGTATACGTTTTAGGGTTTTGTTAATTAAGTAGCCTAAAAACACTCAAGAGAAACGTTTTTGGTAATGTTATTTTGTTTTCCCATATCGTGTGCTTTCGATACTTTTTAGCGTTTTGTTGTCAAACATGCACAAAAACACTAATAATATACGTTTCCTGTAATGTTGTTTCATTTCACCGGAAAATGCTTTGTATGCATTTTAGTGTTTTATTATATAATGATGTGAAAAATACACACAAAATACACATTTTTTGTATTGTTATTCTGTTTCTCCATATAGAGTGCTATTCATGCGTTTCAGCGATTTGTTACCTAAGAATCTGAAAAACACCAAAAATACACGTCTCTCGTAATGTTCTTTAGTTTTCTGATGTAATATACTTTCAATACATATTTGCGGTTTTGTACGTAACAAGCTGAAAAAAAAACACTGAAAATGCTCGATTTTGTTAAAGTTCGTATGGTTTCTCTATAGAAGGTGTTTTGCAAGTGTTTTAGCGTTTCGGTACGTAAGCAGCTAAAAAACTCTCAAAAGACATGTTTCCATCATATTATTTTTTTCCATGTTTTTTTTTTGTGTGTTCTCATACCTTCAAAGGACACTCAAATGACACGTTTATGCAAATTAAATTTCAATTCACAATTAAGGTGCTTTGCATGCATTTTAGCGTATTGGTATTTAAAAATGTGAAAAAAAAAAAACATTTCTTAATGTTGTTCTCTTTTCGAGATGGAGTGCTACTCATGTGTTTTAGCCTTTTTTATTACCAAACACGATCCAAAGCACTCATAATTCTTATTTCTAGTACTGTTTTTTCATCACCTTAAATAGGGTTTTTTTTCCATGCATTTTGTTGTTTTTATACGTAACAAGCTAAAAAAAATACTCAAAATACTTGTTTTTGGCACTGCTTTTCTTTCTCCATAAAGTGTATTTTGCATGCGGTTTAGCTTTTTGGTACGTAAGAATCTAAAAACACTCAAAGGATACGTTTTTTGTAATGTTATTTGGTAATCCCATACAGTGTGATTTCCTTGCATTTTAGAGTTTTGCTGCATAACATGCTGATAAACACTCTAAAGAGATGTTTCTGGAAATGTTTAATTTCCTCTTATAGCTTTACATGTATTTTGATAAGTTTGGTACATGATAAAGCAAGCAACGCTCAAAATACACTTTTTCGGTAATATTCTGTTTTTTCACATTGAAGTGGTTTTGCATTTTGAAACCTAAGAAGCTCAAAAGCACTCATAATACAATTTCTTCGTAATAATAAATATAAGAATACACTGCATGAATTTTCGCGTTTTCGTACATACAAATGTTACTAAAAGTCGTTTAATTTCACAGGAGAGGTTCCTTTTTATGCATGCATTTTGGCGTTTTGGTGTCTAACTGTGAAAACATACAACTTCAAATTTTTTGTAATGTTCTGTTTCTCCATATAGAGTTCTATTCATGCATTTTAGCGTTAGGTACTTATGAAGCTAAGAAATACTCAAAATATACTTCTCTCGTAATGTTCTTTTATTTGCCGTTGCTGCGTACTTTTATTAAATATTTGCGGTTTTGTATGTAACAAGCACAAAAATATTGAAAATACATATATATATTTTTTTCCTTTATAAGAGACTGTGTTTCTCTATATTGTTTTTGCATGCCGTTTTGCGTTTTGATATGTAAGTAGGTAAAAAAAACTCACAAGACACGTTTTTGGTAATATTGTTTTTTTTTTTACCATATAAGGTGTTTTTTAGTGTTATCATTGCTAACACGCACCAAATGACACTAACAAGACAAATTCCTGGAAATGGAGTTTTAAATCACAATAGAGGGTGCTTAGCATGCAATTTGGCATTCTGGAATATAAAAATGTGAAAAATGTTACACGTTTTTCAAAATGTTCTCTTTTCCATATACTATTCTATTGATGCGTCTAAGAGGTTTGGTATATAAGACGATCAGAAACACTTATAATACTCATTTCTTCTAATATTCTCTCGGTACCTCATATGAGGTAATTTTCATGCATTTTTTCGTTTTTATACGTAACAAACTCAAAAAAAGCTCAAAATCCTTGTTTCTCATAATCTTATTTTTTCTCTATAAAAAGTTTTCCATGCGTTTTAGAATTTTGGTAAGCAAGAAGCTGAAACACTCAATATACGTTTTTTTGTTATACTATTTTGTATTCCTATATATGGTGATTGCCATTCATTTTAGCGTTTTGGTGCTTAACATGCTTATAAACACTTCAAAAATATGTATCTGGAAATGTCTTTTTTTTTTACCCATAAACGGTGAATTGCATGCATTTTTTGCTGTTTCGTACCTACCAATGCAAAAAAAAAAAAAAAGACACTCAAAATACACGTTTTTTGGTAATCTTATTTTGTTTCTCCATATGTAATGCTATTGAAGAGTTTTTGCGTTTTCGACACTAAGAAGCTGGAAAAACACCCATAACACACTCTTCTAATAATGTCTTTTCATTATTTAAATATAGGATATTTTCCATGAATTTAAATGTTTTCGTAGGAATATGAATAACACTCATAACACACGTTTTTAGTAATATTGTTCTACATATAGAGTGCTATTGAGCGTTTCGTAAGAAGCTCAAAAACACCTTTTTGGTAATGTTGTTTTGTAGTCCAAAATAGGGTACTTTCCAAGCATTTTTATTGTTTTGGTGTCTAAAACGCTAAAGAAAATAATGAAAAAAACACGTTTCTAGTAATGTCGCTTCGTTTCCTTACATAGAGTGCTTTGTATGTATTTTGGCAGTTTAGTACCTATAAAAAAAAAATAGCATTCAAGATAAACGATTTTTCATAATGCTGTTCTAATTTTCAACATAGAGTGTTATTCAACGCATTCTCGCGTTTTGGAACCTAAGAAGCTCAAAAATACTCCTTATACACGTTTCTCGTAATGTTCTTTCCTTTTTCCATATAGGATACTTTGCATGCATTTTAATGTTTAAGTACGTAAAAGCTCAAACTCTCAAAATACTTGTTTTTGGTAATATTACTCTGTGTCTCAATTAAGAGGGTTTTGCATCATGTTTAGCGATTTAGTAGGAAAGTACCTCAAAAACACTGAAAAGCAACGTATTTTATAAAATTTTGTTTTCCAGAATAGCTTGCTTTCCATACTTTTTCGCTTTTTGTTGTCTAACGGGCAAAAAAAAAAAAAAAATATTAGATACGTTTCCTTTAATATTGATTCATTTAACCGTAGAGGGTGCAATGAATGCATTTTGGCGTTTTCTTATCTAACGATGTAAAAAACACTCAAAACCAATATTTTTATTTTTTTTATTTTTCTCCACTTAATATTATTTATACGTTATAACGTTTAGGTGCCTAAGAAGCTATGAAACACTCAAAATACACGTCTCTCATAAGGTTCTTTTGGGGGTCTTGTACGTAACTCGCTCATAAACACTGAAAATACACGTTTTTATTAAAGTTTTGCATGTGTTTCTGTCCGTAAATGGCTAAAAACTCAAAAGATATGTTTTTGGTGATATTATTTTTCCCCCATATAGGGTGTTTTCCAAGCCTTTTTAGAGCTTTCGAGCTTACCACGAACCAGAAGACACTCAAAAGATATATTTCTGAAAAAGAAGTTTCAATTCTCCATAAATGGTGCATAGAGGGTGCATTTTGATATCTAAGAATGTGAAAAACTCTTAATATTCACGTTTTCGATTATGTTTTTTTTTTTTTCAATATAGAGTGTTTTTCATGCATTTTAGCGTTTTGGTACATAAGGAACATTCATAATATCCATTTCAAGTAATGTTCTTTCATTACCCGGTATAGGGTATTTTTAATGAATTGCGTCGTTTTTATCCGTAACTTGCTCAAAACATTAAAAATACTAGTTTTTCGAAATGTTATTCTTTCTCTATTAAGGGTGTTTTGCTTGCGTTTTAGAATTTTGGTACGTAAGAAGCTCAAAACACTCAAAAAGACACGTTTTTCGTAATGTTCTTTGGTATTCGTATATAGGGTTATGCTTTTTAGCATTTTGGTGTACAAAATCCTCATAAACACTCCAAAAACATGTATTTGGAAATGTAATTTTTTTTCCCCTATGTACTGTGAATTGAATACATTTTGGATGTTTGGTACCTAACAATACAAAAAAAGACTCCGAATACACGTTTTTCGTATTGTTGGTCTGTTTCTCCATATATAATGTTCCTAAAGAGTTTTTGAGTTTTGGACAATAAGAAGCTGAAAATCATTCATAACACACTTTTCTCGTAATGTCTTTCCGTTGTTAAATCGAGGATATTTTCCATGAATTTCAGCGTTTTCGTACATAATGATATGAATAACATTCATAATACGTTTTTGATGGTGTTATTCTTTTTCTTCATATAGAGTGGTATTGAGCGTTTTTTTTCAAATAAGGACTTCAATAAAATTCATAATCTTGTTATGTTTCACCAAAAATGTACCATAAGGTACATTTCATGCATTTTGCCGTTTCTGTACCTAATAAGCTAAAAAAAAAAAAAACACTCATAACACATTTTTGGTAATGTTATTCAGTTTCTCCATAACGGGTGTTTTGCTTGAATTTTAGCGATATGGTACGTAAGACACTCAAACACTCAGAGGAAACCTTTTTTGGTAAACCAAGCTGTTTTGTATTGAAAATAGGGTGTTCTCCATGCATTTTAGCGTTTTGGTGCCTAAAACGCTCAAAAAAAAAAAAAAACTAAAAAGACACGCTTCTGGTAATTTCACATTGTTTTCCTATATAGGGTGATTCGCTTGCATTTTACCGTTTGGTACCTAACAATGTAAAAACACTCAAAATACAAGTTTTTGACAATGTTGTTCTGTTTGTCTATATAGAGTTCTATTCAAACGCGTTTTCGCGTTTTGTTACCTAACAAGCTCGAAAACACTCCAAATACGCGTTTCTCGTAAGGTCCTTTTGTTTACCAATATAGTATACTATACATGCATTTTGGCAATGTAACAAGCTCAAAAACAATCAAAATCTTTAATTATGGTAATGTTACTTTGTGTCACGATCAAGGGGATTTTACATGTTTTAAGCTTTTTCATAGGTACCTCAAAACACTGAAAAGGAACATTTTTGGTAATGATGTTTTGTTTTTCCATATCGAGTCCTTTCCATGATTTTTAGCGTTTTGTTGTCTAACACTCATAAGATACGTTTCCTGTAATGTCGTTTTATTTCACCATAGAGGGCGCTTTACATGTATTTTGGCGTTTTGTTTTCTGTGAAAAACACTCAAAATACACATTTTTTGTAATGTTGTCCTGTTTCTCCAAATAGAGAGCTATTTATGCGTTTAAGCGTTTTGTTCCCTAAGAAGCTCGAAAGAAAAAAAAAATCAAAATACACGTCTCGCGTAATGTTCTTTTCATTTTCAATGTGGTGTACTTTATATATATATATATATATATATATATATATATATATATATATATATATATATATATATATATATATATATATATTTTTTACGTAACAAGCTCATAAACACTAAAAATACACGTTTTGGTAAAGTTATTTTGTTTTGTATTTTAAACCGTGTTTGGAATGCGTTTGAGCGTTTTGGTACGTAAGCAGCTAAAAAAGACAACGTGTCTAGGTAATATATATAATATAGCTAAAGACTGTTTTTCATGCTTTTTGTGCTTTTGTGCCGAACCCGCTCCAAAAGACATTCAAAAGACATATTTCTGAAAATGAATTTTCAATTCATTTTTCGGTGATGTTATTCTTTTTCTCAATAAGAAAGTTTTGCATGCCTTTTAGCACTTTTTTGGACGTAAGAAGCTCCTAAACACATCAGAGATATGTTTTTGGTAATGTTGCTTTTTTTTCTATTTAACAAACTCAAAAACTCTTAAAATACACTGTTTTTGGTAAAGGTATACTGTTTCTCAGTATTTATTTTTATTTATTTATTTTTTTTTATTTATTTATTTATTTATTTATTTTTTATTTTATTTTATTTTATTTTATTATTTGTTTGCATGGGTTTCAGCGTTTTATTACGTAAGAAAATCCAAAAAAAAGACACGATTTTGGTAATATTGTTTCGTTTTCCTTTATAGGGTTTTTTTCCATGTTTTTTTTTTGTGTGTGTAACTAGATTCATGTGTTTTAGCGTTTTTGTACCTAAGAAACTCAAAAACACTGCGCGATTTTCTTAATCACTTTTTGTTTCGCCATATAGGGTAAATTATACGTATTTTCACGATATGGCATCTAAAAATGTGAAATACACTCAAATTACACGTTTTTTTTTCTCTCTGTTTCTTGATATAGAGTACTATTCATGCGTTTTAAACGTTTTCATAATTAAGAAGCTCAAAAACATTCATAATAAACGTTTATCGTAGTGTCTTTTCGTATCCCTTATTAAGTATTTTGCATCCATTTTGACGTTTTTTTACGTTTCTCTTCCTAAAACGATAATAAATACTCAAAACACACCTTTATGTAAATGTTATTTCTTTTTTACATATAGGGTGATCGGCATGCATTTTTGCGTTTTGTTATCTATGAATGTGAAATACACTAAAATACACATTTTCGGCAGTTTATTTATTTATTTTTTTTTTTCACATTGAGTGCTATTTATACGTTCTCATGTGTTGGTACCGAAGAATCTCAAAAACACTCACGACACACGCTTCTTGGAAAGTCTTTTCGTTTTCCCCTTTTCATGTTTTTTTTTTTTTTGGCATTTTTCAACGTAAGAAGCTCAAAAACATTCAAAATGCTTTTTTTTTTGGGGGGGGGGTAATATTATTCTGTTTCTCCATACAGGGTTCCGGTACATAAAAAGCTGAAAACAAAATTATCTTTCATAATTTTGTTTTCTATTTCTATATAAAGTGCTTTCCGTGCTTCTTAAAGCTTTGGCGCCTAACCTGCACAAAAACACTCCAGATACTTTTTCTTGGAATGTTGTTTCGTTTCATCATGTAAGGGACTTCCTATGCATTTTCGAGTTTTTGTGCCTAAGAATGAGCTAAGGCCTCAAATTACACGTTTTTTTGGTAATCTATTTCTCATTATTGAGTGTTATTAAAGCTTTTTTCGAATTTTGGTAGTTAAGAAGCTCAAAAACACTCATAATACACTTTGCATGCATTTTGGCGTCATTTTACGAAGCAAGCTCAACCACACTTCTAAAAGTTGCTTTTGGTTATGTTATTTTGTTTTTCCATAAAGCGTTTTTGCATGTGTTTTTGGTTTTGGTAAGTAGCTCAAAACACTTAAAAGAGAAGTTTTTTGTAATATTTTCTTCTCGCATATACGGTGTTTTCAATGCTTTCTAGCGTTTTGGTACCTAACACGTTCATATACACTCAAAAGACACCTTACTGGAAATATCGTTTCTTTTGTCCATATAGGATACTTTGCATGCATTTTGGCGTGTGAAATACACACAAAATTTCACGTTTTCTTTTTTTTTTTGTTATCTAAATACATATATAATGCTATTCCTGCATTTTAGCGTTCCGGAACCTATGAAGTTCATGAATAACTATAATACACGTTTCTCTTTATTTCTTTTCTTTTTTCCGCATATATAGTACTTTGCATGCATTTTGTCGTTTTTGTACGTAACAAGCTGAAAAACTCCAAACACTTGTCATTGATAATGTTAATCTGTTTCTCCATAAAGAGTGTTTTGTAAGTGCTTTAGCTTTCTGATAGGCTCAAAAACACTCAGACATTTTTTTTTTTTTTTTACTCCCATATAAGGTGATTTCTATGTTTTTTTTTTACGTTTGTATGATTCATACTATGAACAAAAACTCACAAAATACGTTTCTGGGAATTTTCGTTCTTTCCCCATATAGGGCATGAATTTCGTCGTTTTGGTACTTACTGATGTGAAAATCACAAAAAAATGCACGTTTTCTGGTAATGTTGATCTGTTTCTCAATATAGAGTTCCATTCATGTTATTCTTTTTCTCCATATTCATGCGTTTTTTTAGTTTTGATAACGAAGCTTAAAAAACACTCATAATACACGTTTTTCGTAAAGTCTTTTCGTTTCCCTCATACTTTGCATGCTTTTTTTGCGTTTTTGTGCATAATAAGCTCAATAACACTAAAAATACTTGTTTTTCGTAATATTATTATGTTTCTACATAAAGGGTGTTTTTACATGCGTTTTAGCTTTTTCATATGTTAGAAGGTGAAAACACTCAAAACACGTTTTTTGTAATGCGGTTTTCTCTCCGTATATAGGGTGCTTTCGATGCTTTTTAGCATTTTTTGTGTAACCTGCAGAAAAAAAAAAAAAAAAAACTCAAAACATACGTTTTTGTATGTCGTTTAGTTTTCCCAAAAAAGGAAAATTGAGTGTGAAAAACACTCAATTTACAAGCTCGGGAACGTTGTTGTTTCTACGTATATAGTGATATTAACGCATTTTTGCTTAATACATGTTTTTCATGAAGTCATTTCGTTTCCCAGTATATAATACTACTCAAGCATTTTGGCGTTTTTCTACGTAAGCGCTCAAAAACACTCGAAAATAGTTGTTATTGTTAATGTTGTTCTGTTTCTTCATAAAGTGTGTTTTACAAGTGTTGCAGCGTTTTGGCAAGCATGAAGTTCAAAAACACTCAAAAGACCTTTTTCGTAATGTTGTTTTCTATTCACATGTAGGGTGATTTCCCTACATTTTTTTTAGTGTTAAACACGATCAAAAACACTCAAAAGACATGGTTCTGTTAATGTCTTTTTGTTTCCCTGTATATTAGACATTCCATGCATTTTAGCGTTTTGGTGCCTAACAATGTCAAAAACCCTCAAAATACACGTTTTTAGTAACGTTCTGTTTCTCCATATAGAGCGCTACTCTTGCGTTTTATTGCTTTGATACCCAAGAAGGCCAAAAATACTCATAATATACGTTTCTCGTGATGTATTTTCATTGCCCCACATACATGCTTCCTTTCCCTTTTCTAGGTAACAATCCGAAAAATACTTAACATACTTGTTTTTGGTATTGTTAAGGTGCTTTATAAGCTTTATTTTTTCGTATTAAACAATGTGAAATACTGTCAAATACATTTTTTTTTTGTAATATTGTTCTATTTTATTTTTTTTATACAGAATGATATTTATGCGATTTAGTGGTTTGGTACCTAAGAAAATGAAAAACACTCATAATACACATCTCTGGTAATGGCCTTTCGTTTATTCCGTATAGGATATTTTTTATGTATTTTGTCGTTTGTGTACGAAACAAGTTAAAAGAAACTAACAATACTTGTTTTTGATAATGTTACCCTGTTTTTCCCTAAATGGTGTCTTGCATGCGTTTTAGTGTTTCAGAGTTTAAAAACAGTCAAAAAATGTGTTTTTCGTAATTTTGTTTTGTTTCCCATATAACGTGTGTTCCCAGCTTTTTTGGCGTCTCGGTGCCAATCATGCACAAAAAAAACTCAAAACATACTTTATTTGTAATATCGTATCGTTTTTCCATATTACGGGCTTAACATGCATTATGGTGTTTTCGTACCTAACAATGTGAAAAAACATTCAAATTAGGCTTTTTTGGTAATGTTCTTCAGTTTCTCCATATGGAGTGATATTAACGGGTTTTCGGGGTTTGGTAGCATATCACAATCACTCATAATGCACATTTCTCGTAATGTCTTTTCGATTCCCCATATGGGGTACTTTTTATGTATTTTGAAGTTTTTTTGCGTAACAACCTTTAAAAACACTCGAAAATAGTTGTCTTTTGTGATGTTATTCTTTTTTTTCATAAAGTTTATTTTGAATACTTTTTAGCGTGTTAGTACGTAATAAGTTAAAGAAAAAAAACACTTAATACTCAAATTTTTCTTAATGTTATATTGAATTACTATGTAGGGTGATTTACATGTTTTTCAGCGTTTTCGTGTCCACCATGCTCAAAAAACATTCAAAAGACACGTTTCTGGTAATGTCTTTTCGTTTGCTCATGTAAGGGGCTTTGCATGCATTTTTACGTTTTGGTATTTAATAATGTGAAAACACTCAATATACATGTTTTTTTGTAATGTTCTTTCTCTTAATATAGAATGCTATAAATGTGTTCTAGCATTTTCTTACCTAAAAAGCTCAAAAACTCTCATAATACTATATAACAGGATTTTTGTCTTATCGTTATTGTGCTTCTCTATAAACGGTGTTTTCACGGATTTTTGCATTTTGGTATGTAGGTAGCTCAAAAACACTAAAAATACATGTTTTTCGTAAGGTTCTTATGTTTCTCCATATAGAGTGCTATTCATGCGTTCTAGCATTTTGGTACCTAAAAAGCTCAAAAACTCTTATAATAGATGTCTCTTGTAATGTTATTTAATTTCCCTATGTTGGATACTATGCATGCCTTTAGGCGTTTTTGTACGTAACAAGCTCAAAAACACTCAAAATACTTATTTGGCTAGAGTTATTCTGTTTCTCCATTAAGGATTTTATATCCATTTTAGCGTTTTAGTTCATAAGAAGCTAAAAACCACTGAAAAGACACGTTTGTTTTGTAAAGTTTTGTATAGTTTTTTTTTTTTTTTTATACTTTTTAACGTTTTGGTGCTTAACACGTCATAAACACTCAAAAGACACATTTCTGGAAATGTCATTTCTTTTCCCCATATATGGTGTTTTGCATACATGTTGGAGTTTTCATGCCTATGAGTGTGAAATGCACTCAAAATACACGTTTTTCATTTTGTTGCTTTGTATCTCAATATAGAGTGCTCTTCATGGGTTTTAGCGGTTTTAGTACCTAAGAAGCACAAAAATACATGTTTTACTTGTTTTTATTAATGCTACTAAAATAAATACTTGTTTTTGTTAATGTTAATTTGTTTCTCAAAGTAGGGTGTTTTTAAAATGCGTTTTTGGTACATAAGAAGCTGAAAACACTCAAAAGACTCGTCTTTTTTTATTTGTTTTTATACCCATATAGGATGCTTTATTTGGGATTTATTTGCGTTTTGGTGCCTAACATGCACAAAACTCTTGAAATATTCGTTTCTTGGGGCTGGCTTTCCAATGCAATTTGGTGTTTTGGTACATAAAACTCAAATTACAAGTTTTTGGCAGTCATTTTTTTTTTTTTTCATTTCTCTATATATTAATTGCGTATTGATGCGTTTTCCTGTCTGATACAAAAAAAGGCTCAAAAACAAAGCACCCTATATTGGGAAAATAAACAACATTTCCAGAAACATCTCTTTGGAGTTTATGAACATGTTATGCATCAAAGCGCTAAAATCCATGGAAATCACCCGGTATGGGAATACCAGACAACTTTACAAAAAACGTATCCTTTCATTGTTTTCAGCTTCTTACGTACCAAAATGCTAAAACGCATGCAAAACACACCTTTTGGGGAAAGAACAGCATTACCAAAAATAAGTATTTTGAGTAGTTTTTTTTTACCTTATTACATATAAAACTATAAAATGCATGGAAATAACCGTGTTCGAGGGAATGAGATAACATTACTAGAAATAAGTATTATGAGTGCTTTGGATCGTCATAGGTACTAAAAGGCTAACACGCATGAATAGCACTCTATCTCGGAAAGAGAATATTATCAAAGGTTTTTCACATTCTTAAATACCAAAACGAGAAAAGTGCATGCAAAGCACCCTCAATTGTGAATTGAAATTTCATTTACATAGACATGTTTTTAGTGTCTTTTGAAGGCACGAGAATACTAAAAAGTTTGGGAAAAAATTTTTTGCAAAAAAAAAAAAAAACAATAAATAAATAAATAAATAAATAAATAAATAATAACAAAACGTTTCTTTCGAGTGTTTTTTTTTTTTAGCTACTTACGCACCGAAACGCTAAAACTTTTGCAAAACACCTTTCATAGAGAAACAATAATAACTTTAACAAAAACGTGCATTTTGAGTGTTTACAGCTTGTTACGTACAAAACCACACATATGTATTGAAAGTACACTACAACAGGAAAGTAAAGAACATTACGAGAGACGTGTATTTTTAGTGTTTTTGAGCTTCTTAGGTACCAAAATGCTGAAACGAGTGAATAGCATTCTATATGGAGAAACAGAATAACAATAAAAAAAAAAAATATTTTTTGTGTTTTTCAAATCCTTAAATAACAAAACACCAAAATACATGGAAAGCATCCTCTACGGTGAAATGAAACAACATTACAGGAAACGTATCTTATGTGTGTTTTTGTGCATGTTTGACAACAAAATAATAAAAAGTATCGAAAGCACCTGATATGGGAAAACAAAATAGCTTTACCATAAACGTTCCTTCTGAGTGTTTTTGGGCTACTTAACTAACCCTTAAACGCATGCAAAATTCCCTTTGTTGAGACAATGAAACATTATAAAAAACAAGTAATTTGAATGTTTTCAGCTTGTTACATACATAAACGATGAGATGCATGCATGCATACACTACATCTGGAAAAGAAAGAACTTTACGAGAGCATGAATGAGACTCTATATGGAGAAACAGAATAACAATTCCAAAAAAAAAAAACGTGTATTTTCAATGTTTTTTGCACTGTCAAGTACCAAAACTTCAAAATGCATGCAATTTGCCCAATATGGGAAAAAGAAACGATATTAAGGAAAACAATATTAATGTAAAAAATACAAGTATTTTGAGTGTTTTTGAGCTAGCTATGTAGAAAAATGCGAAAATGCATGTAATAAGCCGTATATGGGGAAACGAATAAACATTACGAATAACGCGTATTGTCTGCATTGAGCTTCAAATGTACCAAAACGGGAAAATGCAAGAATACCAGTTTATATGGAGAAAAGAACAATAGTACGAAAAACGTGTATTTTTGTGTATTTCAAACTGTGAGGTACCAAAACTGTAAGGTACCATTTTGCATGCCAAAATGCATGCAAAGATCCCTATATGTGCAAAGCGTAGGAGATTTCCAGAAACGTGTCTCTTTAGTGTTTTCTATCGTGTTAGGCACCAAAAACACTAAAATGCTTGCAAATCATCCTATTTGGTAAGAGAAAAACAACATTAGCAAAAACATGTCTTTTGAATGTTTTTTTTTCAGCTTGTCACGTGCCCTAATGCAAAAATACGCATACAAAACACTCGTTATGGATAAACAGAATAACATTACCCAAAACAAATATCTTAAGAGATTTGGACCTTGTAACGTAGTAAAATTTAAATCCAAAAGTACCATATATGGGGAAACAAAAAGACATTACGAGAAACGTATTATGAGTGTGTTTGAGCTTCTCAGATACCAAAACAGGAAAACGCGTTAATGCCATTCTTTATGGAGAAACAAAACAATATTACCAAAAACGTGTAATATGAGTCTTTTCACATTATAAGTGACCAAAACGCCAAAATGCATCCGAAACTTTTTTTTGGGGGCCAAACAAAACAACATAATAAGAAGCGTATGTTTTAAGTATTTTTAGGCACGATAGTCACTAAATGCTAAAAAAACATCGAAAGATTCCTATATGTGAATAGAAAAAACCTACCAAAAATGTGTCTTTTCAGTATTTTCAGCTTCTTACATACCAAATCGCGAAAAGGCACACAAAATACCATTTATGGAGAAACTGAGTAACATTACCAAAAAAAAGCAAGTATTTTGAATGTTTTTTTAACTTCTTAGGTGGAAAAAAATGCATGCAACATATTGAAAAGAAGACACTACGAGAAATGTGTATTATAAGTGTTTTTGAGCTTCAGTACCAAAACACTAAAATGCATGAATAGCACTTTATATGCAGAAACAAAATAACTTTACCAAAATTAGTATTTTTACTGTATTTCACATTATTATATAAAGCAAAACTCCAAAAAAGCAGGTAAAGCTTCGTATATAGGGAAACGACACGATATTACCTGAAACTTGTCTTTCAAGTATATTTGAGAGTGTTAGGCACCAAAACGTTAAAAAGTATAAAAATCACACTTTGTGGGAATCTAAATCAGCATTACGAAAAACGTGTCTTTTATGTGATATTGAACTTTTTACGTACCAAAACGATAAAACACATGGAACACATTTTTTTTTTATTTATTTTTATTTTTTTTGAAGAAGCAGATTAACATTACTAAACGAAGTATTTTGAGTGTTTTTTTAAGACTATTACGTAGATAAAAAAACAAATATGTTAAGTACTCTATATGAGGAAACGAAAAGACATTGCGAGAAAAGTGTTTTTTTTTTTTTTTTTTAGCTTCTTATGTAGCAAATCGTTAAAACATATGAATAGCACTCTATATTAGAAAAAAAGGCAACATTAATTAAAACGTGGATTTTCAGTGTATTTTACATTGATACGTACCAAAATGCCAAATTGCATGAAAAAGCACCTTATAACGTGTCTTCTGAATGTTTATGAGGGTTGACAGGCACAAAAACGATAGAAAACCATGTAAAGCATGGAAGACTGTACATGAAATGAAATGTAAAGCATATACAATAAGAAAATAATATTTCCAATAACGTCTATTATGGGTTCTTGAGCTATATGCGTAAAAAAAATAAGTAAATAAAAACACAAAACCACAAAAAAAAAATAAAATAAACCTATTGTAGAAACTGTATGATTTTACCAGAAAATTGTATTTTGAGTGTTTTTAAGCTTGCTACGTAGTAAATGCAAAATGCATTCATGTATTCTGTATGGGAAACGAAAAGACTGCAAAAAACTGGTATTATGTGATTTTTTTAGATATATTTTTTATGTGCAAAATTGCTAAAATATACAAACATATATCAAGAAACAGAAGAAAATTACCAAAAAACGTGTATTTTGAGTGTTTTTCACATTGAAGTACCAAAACACTGAAATATATGCAAACGACATTACTAGAAACGTTTCTTTTGAGTGTTTTTGAGTGTGTTAGGCATCAAAAAGCTAAAAAACAAAGAAATCACCGTATACCGGAATGTAAAACAACATTATGAAAAATGTGTCTTTCGTGTGTTTTTGAGTTTCTTACGAAGAAAAACGCTAAAATGGAGAAACAAAATAATCTATACCCAAAAAAAAGTATTTTGAATGTTTTGAGCGTGTTACGAAGAAAAATGCCAAAATGTACCGTATAAGGGGAAGCGAAAGGATATTATGAGTGACGTGCATTATATGTGTTTTGAGCTTCGTAGATTTCACATTATTAGGTAGCAAAATAAAAAAATGCAAGCAAAACAACATATATGAAAAAAAAACGACATATCCAGATATATGTCTTTTGAGTGTTTATGAGCGTGTTAGGCACCAAAATAAAAAAAAAAAAAATCCTGGAAATCCCCTATATGGGAATACAAAACAACATTACCAAAACGTTTTTTTTGAGTGTTTTTTAACTTATCAAACACTAAATCGCATGCAAAACACTCTTAATGGAGAGAAGGAATAACATTACCCAAGAAAAGTATTTTGATTGTTTTTCAGCATGTTACGTAGAAAAAAAAAGACGGCAAAATGTAAGCAAAGTACACCATATGGGGAAATGAAAAAGCCGTCCCAAGAAAAGTGTATTATGAGTCTTTTTTAAGATTCTTAGGTACCAAAACGCTAAAGGGCATTAATAGCACTCTATATATTGAAGATACACGTTTTTAGTAATGTTATTTTTTTTTCTCAATAAAAAAAAAAAATTCGCGTTTTTTTTAAGCGTTTTGATGCATAAGAACCTTAAAAAAAACACAAAACACTCAAAAGACATATTTTTCGTATTGCTGTTTTATATCCCAATAAGGGTACATTCTATGAATTTTGGCGTTTTGGTGCTTAAAACACTAAAAACACTGAAAAGACACCTTTCTGGTTATGTCCTTTCGTTTCCTCATATGATATGCGTTGTATGCATTTTGGCGTTGTGGTACCTATCATTCTAAAAATACTCAATATACGTTTTTGGTAAAGATCAGTCTCTACATATAGAGTGCCATTCACGCATTTTAGCATTTTGTTACCTGGGAATGTCAAAAACTCTTATAATCCAGGTTTCCAGTAATATTGCTCTTTTTCACCAATTAAGGTACTTAATTTTCCTGTTTCTCTACCCAAGCTCAAAAACACTCGAAATGCATACTATTGGTAATGTTAATTTGTTTCTGCAGAAAGAATATTTTAGTGTTTTGTTATGAAAGAAACTGAAAAACACTCAAAAGACACGCTTTTCGTTAAGTGTTTTTGTAGTCCAATATTGCTTTCCGTGCATTTTAGCGTTTTGGTAACTAACAGGCTCAAAAACAGTAAGAAGACATGTTTCAAGAAATATCGTTTTGTTACCACATACAGAGTGTTTTTCATGCATTTCGTTGCTTTGATACGTAAGAATATGAAAAAAAAAAAAAAACGTTTTTTGGTAATGTTTTTTTTTTTTTTTCTCTCCTTATAAAGTGGTATTGACGCATTTTAGACTTTTGGTACTTAAGAAGCTCAAAAAAAACTCACAATACACATTTCTCGTCATCTCCTTTCATTTCCCCATATAGTGTTTTACATTCATTTTGGCGTTTTGGTACATAACAATTTAAAAAAACACTTGAAACATACATTTTTTGCAAGATTGTTCTGTTTCTTCATATAAAGTGCTTTTTCACGTGTCTTAGCGTTTTGTTACATAAGATATTGAAAAACACGTGTAAAGCATGTTTCTTGTTATATTTCGTTTTCCATATAGGATACTTTACATGCATTTTATCGTTTTTTGTACGCAAGAAGCTCAAAAACACTTAATGGACGCGTTCATGGTAATGTTGTTTTGTATTTCAGTATAGAGTGTTTTCCATCATTTTAGCGTTCTGATGCCTAAAACGCAGTAAAACATTGAAGAAGCACGTTTCAGGTAATGTCGATTCCATTGTCTATAAAAAGCACTTTGCATTAATTATGATGGCGTTTTGGTAACTAATAATGTAAAAAAATACCAAAAACACAAGTTTTTGTATTGCTGTTTAGTTTCTACATATAGAGTGCTATTCATGCGTTTTTGCGTTTAGTTACCTAAGGTCAAAAACACTCATAAAACAAATTTCTTATAATCACGTTTTGTTTTACCATATAGGGTACTATGCATGCAGTTTACCGTTATTGTACCTATGAAGCATAAAAAAAAAAAACACTCAAAATACACGTTTTTGGTAGTTATTCTTTTCTCTTCATAAAGGGTTTTTTGTATGCATTTTAGTGCTTTTGTACATGAGAAACTCAAAAACAGTCAGAAGACAATTTTTTTGGTAGTTTTATTTTGTATTCCAATGTAGGATGCTTTCCATGTGTTTTGGTAACTAAAACACTCAAAAACACTTAAAAAACACGTTTTTGATAATGCCGTTTTGTATCCTAATGCTTTTCATGGATTTTGGCGTATTAGTAGCCAATAATGTGAAAAACAATAAAAATATACGTTTTTGGTGATGTTCTGTTTCTTCTTATAGAGTGATGTTAACGTGTTTTTGCGATTATTAACTTAGAGGACATAAAAAAAAAAATATTATAAAGCGTTTCTCAAAATGTCTTTTCCTTTCCATATTTTGGTTGACTTGCATGGACTGTCATGTTTTGGTATGTAATGAGCTCAAAGTCACTCACAATACACGTCTTTGGTAACTTTGTTCTTTCCTTCAAATTACGTGCTTTGCATACGTCTTGGAGTTTTGATGCCTAAGAAGGTGATAAAAACTCAAAAGACACGTTTTTAGTAATGTTATTCTGTTTCTCCGTATTGTGTTTTTTTACGCGTTTTAGTGTCTTGGTACACTTGTAATATACGTTTCTTGTAATAACTATTTGTTTTCCATATAGGGTACTTTGCATACATTTTGGCGTTTTTGTACATAACACGCTAAAAACACTCAAAAGACACTTTTTTTGGTAAATTGAACTGTTTCTTGATATAGAGTGTTATTCTTGCGTTTTAGCATTTGGTATCTAAGAAGCTCAAAAAATCTCATAGCACGCGTCTCTAGTAATGTCTTCGTTTCCCTATATAAAGTACTTTGCATGCATATTGGTGTTTTCTACGTAAAAAAAGATAAAAACGATCAAAATACACGTTTATGGTAACGTTAACTGTTTATCCATAAAGTGTTTTTTTTTTTTTTTTTATCAATGCGTTTTAACGTTTTGGTACTTAAGTAGCTCCAATACACTTAAAAAAGATGTTTTTGGTAATATTGATTCGTTTTCCCATATAGGGTCCTTTCCATGCTTACTATCGTTTTGGTGGCTACCACGCTCATAAACATTCAAAAGACATGTTTCTGGAAATCTCCTTTCTTTCCTCATAAAGGGTGTTTTGCATGTACTTCAGCCTATTTGTTCCTAACAATGTGAAATACACTCAAAATACTCGTATTTGGTAATGTTCTTCTGTTTCTCAATATAGAGCGTTGTTCTTTTTTTTTTTCTTTTAGCGTTTTCATACCTAAGAAGCTCAAAAACACTCCTAATATGCGCATCTTGTAATGTCTTTACCCTTCACCATATAGGGTACTTTGCATGCATTTTGGCGTATTTGAACATAAAAAACTCATTAACAATCACATCACATGTTTCTGGTAATATTATTCTGTTTCTCGAGAAAAGATGTTTTCCATGCGTTTTAGCGTTTTGGTACGAAAGTAGCTCAAAAACAATGAAAAGAGATGCCTTGGTAATGTTGTTTTGTTTTCGCATATACGGTGATTTCCATGCTTTTTAGTGCCTAACACGCTAATAAACTCTTAACAAACACGTTTCTCGAACATTTTTTTCCTCGCGCTTTCCATACATTTTGGCCTTTTGGTTCCGAACAATGTGAAATACACTGAAAAAAGAAAATAAATTGTTGATAATATTTAGTTTATCCATATACAGTACTGTGGATGTGTTTTATCGATTTGGTACCTAACAAGATGAAAAACACTCATAATACATGGCTCTTGTAATGTCCTTTTGTTTACATAAACAGTGTAGTTTGCATGCGTTTTAGCGTTTTTGTTCTTAAATCTAAAAACCACTAAAATTATGTTTTTTGGTATTTTTTTTTTTCATAAAGTATGTTTTGCATGCGTTTTTAGCGTTTTGGTACGTAAGAAATTAAACAAAAACACTTAAAAGACATGTTTTTCGTAATAATGTATTGTATTCCTATATAGGGTGAACTTTATTCTTTATAGCGTTTTTGATGCCTACCACTCTCAAGAACACTCAAAAGACACGTTCCTGGTAATGTCATTTCGTTTCCTCATTTAGGTGGCTTTGTATAAATTTTGGTGTTTTGGTTTCTAATAGTTTGAAAAAGAAACACTAGAAATACAACTTTTTGGTAAGGTTCTGTTTTTCTTCATATAGAGTGGTATCCATGCCTTTTTAGCATTTTGGCATCTAAAAAGTAAAAAAAAAAAATACTCGTAATGCAACATTATCGTAATTTTTTTTTGTTTCTTCCTATAATATACTTTGAATGCATCTTGTATTTTATATGTAACAATATTAAAAACGCAAAGAATCTTTTTTTTTTTTTTTGTAATTTTATAGTTTCCCAATGAAGGGTGATTTCCTTCCATTTTAGCATTTTCGTAAGTAGCTCAAAACACTGAAAAGAAAGGTATTTTGGTAATGTTTTGTTTTCCCATGAAGTGTTCTTTCCCTGCTTTTTAGCGTCTTGGTGCCGAGTATGCTCAAGGAACATGTTTTCCGAAATTTTGTTTGCTTTCCTTATATAGAATAATCTGAAATCATTTTGGTGGTTTGGTACCTAACAATGTGAAATGCCCTGAAAATACACGTTCTTTGGTAATGTTGTTTTCTTTCTCCATATAGATTTCTATTCATGCGTTTTTGAGTTCTGGTACCTAAGATACCAAAAAAAAAAAACACTCATAGTAAGCGATTATTGTAATGTTCTTTCGTTTCCCTTTATAGGGTTTTTTCTATGCATTTTGACGTTTTTGTACGTAAGAAGCTGAAAATGCTTATTTTTTGGTAATGTTATTCTCTTTCATCAAGGATTTTAGCGTTTTAGTACGTAAGTAGCTCAGAACACTCAAATCACTTTTTTTTTTTGTAAAGTTGTTTGTTTCCCAATATATGGTGCATTGTTAGAGTTTTGATTCCTAACACGTTTATAAACACTCAAAAGAAACATTTCCCAAAATGTTTCTTTTTCCCATATATGGGGCTTTGTAAGCATTTTGGATCTTTGGTACCTAATAATGTGAAAAACACTTAAAATACACGATTTTGGTAATGTTCTGTATCTCGATATTAAGTGTTAATCATATGTTTTAGCATACTGGTAACTAAAATGCTCAGTCATAATACACGTCTTTTTGTTTCCCTATATAGTTCACATTACATGCATTTTTTATTTATTTATTTTTTTTTTTTTATGTAAGATTTTGTACCCAAAATACTCTTTGTTTGGTGTCTTATTCTGACACTTCATAAAGGATGTTTTGCATGCGATTTAGTTTTTTGGTACGTAAAAAGTTCAAAAACACTCAAAAAACTCGTTTTTCTTAATGTTATCTTTTGATCCAATGTAGGGTGATTTCTATGCTTTTTAGCGTTTTAGTGTCTAACTTGGTCATAAACAGTCAAACGACACTTTTCTTAAATTCCCGTTTCATTTCCGCATATAGGGTGCTTTCCAATGCATTTTGGTGTTTACGTACCTAATTATGTTAAATACACTCAAAATACACATTTTTGGTAATGTTCCTCTGTTTGTCCATATAGCTGTTAATGCATTTTAGCGTTTTGGTGCCTAATAAGCTCAAAAATACTCATAATACACGGTTTTGGTAATGTCCTTTCGTTTCCCCATATAGGGTACTTTGCTTGCAGTTTGGTGCTTTTCTGGAAAAAAAAAAATTGAAAATGCTAGTTTTGGTAATGTTATTTAGTTTTTCCTTAAAGGGTGTTTTGCATGCAATTTTTTTCATTTGGTACGTAAAAAGTAAAAAAAAAATACTCAAAAGACACGTTTTTGGTAATGTTATTCTGTATTCCCATATAAGGTGAATTCCATGCTTTCAAGCGACAGGGTGACTAACACGAACAAAAACACTCAAAAACGCGTTTCTGTTAATGTTTCGTTTCCCCGTGTAGGGTGCTTTCAAAGCATTTTGGCATATATATATATATATATATATATATATATATATATATATATATATATATATATATATATATATATATATATATATATATATATATATATATATATATATATATATATATATATATATATATATATATATATATATATATATATATATATATGTATTTCTCATTGTTAGGTACAAAAGCGCCAAAATTCATGCAAAGCACTCTATATGTGAAAGTGAACGATACATATATATATATATATATATATATATATATATATATATATATATATATATATATATATATATATATATATATATATATACATATATATGTATATATATCGTTCACTTTCACATATAGAGTGCTTTGCATGAATTTTGGCGCTTTTGTACCTAACAATGAGAAATACATTCAAAATTCACTTTTTTGGTAATGTTGTCCGGTTTCTCCATATAGACTGATATTCATGCATTTTAGCGTTTTGGTACCGAAGAAACTCAAAACATTAATAATACACCTTCCTTCCTACATAAAAAAAAAAAAAAAAAGTTTTTTTGTTAAGTCTTTTCGATTCCACATATAGGGTATTTTCCCTGTATTTTGGCGTTTTTCTACGTAACCAGATCAAAAGCACTTAAAACTTATTTTTTTTCTGTAATGTTATTTTCTTTTTCCATAAAGGGTGTTTCACATGCGTTTAAGTGTACTTTTTTTACGTAATAAGTTCAAAACACTCAAAAGACTCGTTTTTCGTTTTCTGTTATCCACATATACGTTCTCATGCTTTTTTGTGTTTTGATGCCTACTACGTTCAAAAATCCTCAAAAGACACTTATCTTGTAATGTCATTTAATTTCCCATATATGGGGCTTTGCAAGCTTTTCGATGTTTTGATACCTATTAATAGTAAAACAAAAGCTCAAAATACACGTTTTGGATAATATTCATATGTTTCTCTATGTAGAGTACTATTCACGAGTTTTATGATTTTGCTTCTTAACAAGGTGAAAAACTCTCATAATATACGTTTCTCGTAATATCTTTTAGTTTTCCATATAAAGAACTTTGTGTGGATTTTGGCGTTTTTCTACGTAACAAACAAAAAAACACTCAAAATACTCTTTTTTGGAAATATTATTATGTTTTTCCATACAGTGTGTTTTGCATGCCTTTAAGCGTTTTTGTACGCAAAAGTTTAAAAACACTCAAAAGACTCGTTTTTCGAAATGTGGTTTTGTATCATTTCATCTGGTGAATTACATGTATTATTTTGTGGGGGGGAGTTTTGGTCCCTAACGCACTGAAAAAAAAAAAAAAAGTAAATATTGACAAGAAACTTTTTCTGGTGATGTAATTTCTTTTCCTTGCATAAATTTTGGCGCTTTGGTACCTAACAATATGAAAAACACTCAAAATACACGTTTGTGGTATTTTTCTTCTTCCTACATATAGAGCGCTATTTATGCCTTTAAACATTTTAATACGTAAGAATTTAAAAAAACACTCATAAAAATTTTCTCTTGTAATATCTTTTTGTTTCACCATATAGTGTGCCTTACATGCATTTTAACTTTTCACTACGTAACAAGCTCAAAGACAATGAATTTACTTGGTTTTGTTAATGTTATTTTGTTTCTTCATAAAGGATATTTTGCATGATATTTTGCGTTTAGGTACGGAGGTAGCTCCAAGACAATGAACAGAAATGTTTTTGGAATTTTTTTTTTCTCATTTAGAGTTTTTTCCAATAATTGTTATCATAAACACTCAAAAACCCTTTTTTGTATATCTCTTTTCTTTACCTAATATTGGATACTTTGCTTGCATTTTTTCGTTTTGTTACCTAGCAAAGTGAAATACATTTAAAATGCACATTTTTGGTAATGTTATGCAGTTTCTCTAATATAGAGTGCTATTTATGCGTCTTATCGTTTTGGCATCTAAGAGGCTCAAAAACACTATTATCATGTTTCTCATAATGCTGAAGCTCAAAAACACTATTATCATATGTCTCATAAAGTCTTTTCGTTTTCCCATATTTTTGTGCATTTTTTATTTATTTTTTTTTATATATATACTTAAACTTAAGTACACTCAAAATGCTTTTTTTTTTTTTTTTGTAATGCTATTGCGTTTCTCAATGAAGGGTGTTTTACATGCAGTTTAGTGTTTTGGTAGGTAAGTTGTAAAAAAAAAACACTCAAAAGACACTTTTTTTTTTCTTTTCCCATATAGGGTGTTTTGCATGCTTTTTAGCGTTTTGGTGCCTAACACGCTCATAAACACTCAAAAGACATGTTACTAGAAATAGAAAAACACTTTTTTGGTAATGTTTTTCTGTCTCTCCATTTAGAGTGCTATTCATGCGTTTTAATGTTTTTATAACTAAGAAAATTAAGAACACCCATGATACATGTTTCACATAAAATCTTTCCGTTTTCTAATATAGGGTACTTTCCATGCATTTTAGTGTTTTTTTTATTTTACTTAACATGCTCAGAAACTCTCAAAATACTTTTTGATAGTTTTTTCTCTTTTCAGTATAGAGTGTTTTGCTTGCGGTTTAACGTTTTGTTACGTAATTAACTCAAAATACTGCAAAGAGACGTTTTTGATAATGTTTTGTTTTCCCATACAGTTTTCACACAGAGTGCTTTTCATGCTTTTTATTAATTTGGTACCAAGCACGTTCTTAAGCACTCAAAATACACCTTTTCTGAAAATCTATTTTCCTTTCCCATTATAGGGTGCTTTCCATGCATTTTGGCGTTTTGGTACCTAACAAAGTGAAATACATTCAAAATTCACGTTTTTGGTAATGTTCTATTTGGTACCTAAGCTAAAAAAAAATCTCACATAATGCACGTTCCTCGTAATGTTCTTTTCTTTCCCCCATATAAGATATTTTCCATACATTTTTGCGTTTTTGTACGTAAGAAACTGAAATACTCTCAAACTTTTTTCCTTTTTTATATATATATTTTTTTTTACTATTTTACTTGTTCATAAAGGGTATTTTGCAAGTGTTATATTGTTTTGGCACGTATGCTGTTCAAAAACATTCAAAGAAACGTTTTTCTTCATGTTTTTTTTTTTTTTGTATTTCCATATAGGTCGATTTCCATGTTTTTTTTTTTTTACGTTTTGGTGCAGATCATGCTCTTAAACAATGAAAATACATGTTTCTGGAAATTTCCTTTCCTTTCTATATATAGTGTGCTTTGCAAGCATTTTTCCGTTTGGTACGTCAGAATGTGAAATACACTCAAAATACACGTTTTTGTAATGTTGCTCGGTTTTTCGATATAAAGTAGTAATCATTTTCCGTTTTCATACTTAAAAAGCTCAAAAATATATATAATACACGTTTCTCGTCATGCCATTTCGTTGCATGCATATTCGTATTTTTCTACGTAAAAAACTCAAAACTCTCAAAATTCTTGTTTTTTGGCAATTTTTTTCTGTTTTTTGCACAAAGTGTGTTTTGCATGCGTTTTATAGTTTTGGTGGTAAGTAAGAAGTTGTAAAACACTAAAAAGATTTTTTTTTGTAATGTTTTGTTTTCCTATACAACCTAAATATCTTTTTTTTTTCTTTTATCTTTTTGGTGCCTCACGCTCTCAAAAACAATAAAGAAAAACGTTTCTTGTAATGTCGTTTTGTTTCCCCATATGGAAGGCTTTACAAGCATTTTGCACTTTGGTATCTAACAATGTGAAAACTACTGAAAACACACGTTTTTCGTAATGTTGTTCTGTTTCTCCATGTGGTGCGTTAAAGCGTTTTGGCACCTAAGAACCTCAAGAACACTCATAATACACGTTTCTCGTTATGACTTTTCTTCATATTGAGCATGTTCTATGTATTTTTGGCGTTTTCTTAAGTAAAAATGATCACAAATACTCAAAATAATTGTTTTTTTTTGGCAGTGTTATTCCTTTTCTGTATAAAGACTGTTTTGCAGGCGTTTTTGTGTTTTTGGTGTGCAAGTAGCTAAAGACCACTCAAAAAGACACGTTCTTGGTAATGTTTTCTTTTCCCACATAGAATGCTTCCCATGATTTTTTGCATTTTCATGCCTATCATGCTTTGCATGCTGATTGGCGTTATGGCTACTAATGGTGTGAAAAAAAAGTAAAAAAAAAAGTTTTTTTTCCGTATAGAGCGCTATTCATACGTTTTAGTGTATTGGTGTGTAAGAAGCTCAAGAACACTCACAATACACGTGTCTTCCAATGTCTTTTTGTTTCCAATATAGGATACTTTCCATGCATTTTTCCATGCTCAATTTTTTTTCTTTTCAGAATGCTTCTTTTTTGTAATGTTGTTCTGTTTCTCTATATACAGTGGCATTAACACGTTTTTCGCATTTTGGTTCTCGTAATGTCTTTTTCTTTTACTACATAGAGTACTTAACACTATAAATCCATCGCATGTTTTCCATGCATTTTAGCATTTTTGTACGTAAGTAGTTCAAAAATACTAAAAAGACACGTTTACCGTAATGTTTTCTTTTCTCATATAGGGTGCTTTCCATGCTTTTTAGCATTGTCTTAAATAACATTCTCAGATTCACTTTAAAAAAATATGATTCTGGAATTTTTTTTTTTCTCTCCCCATATAATGCTTTCCGTGCATTTTGACTTTTCGTTACCTAACAATGTAAAATACACTTAAAATACATGTTTTTTGTATTTTTTTTTTGTCAATAAACAGCAATATTCATGCCTTTTTGCGTTTTAGTACTTAAAGAATCTCAAAAAAAAAAAAATGTCATAATGTCCTTTCGGTTCCCTATATAGGGTGGTTTACATGCATTTTGAGTTTTCTGTATGTAACAAGCCAATGACACTCAAAATATTTGTTTTTTGGTTATGTTTTTGTACGTAAGCTTAAAAAAACACTCAATACACACGTTTTTGTTGATGTTTTTATTCTCATATACGACGCGTTCTATGCTTTTCAGCGTTTGCTGTCTCGCATACAAAAAAAATCAAATAAATAAATAAACAAATAAAAATAAAAAATATACATTTCTTGTAATACCATTTCGTTTCCACATGTATTTTGGCGTTTTTATATCTAACAATGTGAAAGACTGTCAAAATGCACGTTTTTGGTAATGATCTGTTTCTCCACACAGAATGCTGTTAACGTGTTTTTGCATTTTGGTACCTAAGAAGTTCGAAAACACTAATAATACACTTATCTCGTTATGTCTTTACGTTTCTCCATATAAGCTATTTTGCATTCATTTTTGCGTTTTTGTAAATTACAAGCAAGAAAACACGCATAATACATTTATTTCTTAATGTCATTCTTATTCTTCTTAAAGGGAGTTTTGCATGCGTTTTAGTGTTTTGGTACCTCAGAAGCTCAAAACCTCTCATAATACACATCCCTCTTAATGTACTTTTCTTTCCATATATAATGTACTTTGTATGGATTTTCGGCGTTTTTATACGTAACAAGCTCAATAGCAGTTTTCTTTTTCTTTATCCATAAAATGTGTTTTGCATGAGTTTTTAGCGTTTTGGTACGTAAGAAAATGAATAACACTCAAAGTGCACGGTTTTCATGCTATTTTTTTTATTTTTTTTTTTTTTCCTGTATACGGTGATTTCCATGCTTTTTTTTTTTAGCGTTTTAGTGCCTAACACTCAAAAATAACTTTCCCCCATAATAAAAAGGTTTTTTATGCGTTTTGGAATTTTGGTACATAAAATATGAAAAAAAAAACACTCAAAATACACGTTTTTCGTAATGTTGTTCTGTTTCTCGATATAGAGTGCTATTTATGCGTTTAAGCGTTATAAAAAATACTCAAAATACGTTTTTGGTAATGTTGATCAGTTTCTACATATGGAGTGCCATTCACGCATTTTAGCATTTTGTTACCTGAGAATGTCAAAAACTCATAATCCAATTTTCCGGTAATATTGTTTTTTTTTTAACCAATTAAGGTACTTTTCATACATTTTCCTGTTTCTCTACCCAAGCTTAAAAACACTCGAAATGCATACTATTGGTAATGTTAATCTGCTTCTGCAGAAAGAACATTTTAGTGTTTTGTTATGAAAGAAACTGAAAAACACTCAAAACACACGCTTTTTGTTATGTAGTTTTGTAGTCCAATATTGCTTTCCGTGCATTTTAGCATTTTGGTACCTAACAGGATCAAAAAGAGTAAGAAGATATGTTTCAAGAAATATCGTTTTGTTACCCCATATAGAGTGCTTTTCATGCATTTCATTGCTTTGATACGTATCAATATGAATTTATTATTTTTTTTTTTTGTTCCTCTTTATAAAGTGGGATTGACGCATTTTAGAGTTTTGGTACTTAAGAAGTAAAAAAAAAACACTCACAATACACATTTCTCGTCATCTTTCATTTCCCCATATAGTGTTTTACATTCATTTTGGGGTTTTGGTACATAGTAATTAAAAAAAAAAAACACTTGAAACAGACATTTTTTGCAAGATTGTTCTGTTTCTTCATAAAAAGTGTTTTTTTCACGTGTTTTAGCGTTTTGTTAGATAAGATATTTAAAAAAACACGTGTAATGCATGTTCCTTGTTATATTTCGTTTTCGATATAGGATACTTTACATGCATTTTATCGTTTTTTGTACGTAATAAGCTCAAAAAACACTTAAAGGACGCGTTTATGGTAATGTTTTGTATTTCAGTATAGAGTGTTTTCCATCATTTTAGCGTTCTGATGCCTAAAACGCAGTAAAACAATGAAAAAGCACGTTTCAAGTAATGTTGATTCCATTGTCTATAAAAAGCGCTTTGCATTAATTATGATGGCGTTTTGGTAACTAATAATGTAAAAAATACCAAAAACATAAGTTTTTGTATTATTGTTTAGTTTCTACATATTCTACTACATATTTCTACTATTCACGTGTTTTTGCGTTTAGTTACCTCAGGTCAAAAACACCCATAATACAAATTTTTTAATAATTTTTAATAATGCATTTTTTTTTCTTGCGTTTTATTGTACGTAAGATTTTGTACACAACATACTCTTTTTTTGGTATCTTATTCTGACACTCTATAAAAGGATGTTTTGCATGCGATTTAGCTTTTTGGTACGTAAAAAGGAAAAAAAAAAACACTCAAAAAAACTCGTTTTTGGTAATATTATCTTTTGATCCAATGTAGGGTGATTTCTATGCTTTTTAGCGTTTTAGTGTCTAACATGCTCATAAACAGTCAAATGACACTTTTCTTGAATTCCTGTTTCATTTCCCCATATAGGGTGCTTTTAATGCATTTTGGCATTTACACTCAAAATACACGTTTTTGGTAATGTTGCTCTGTTTGTTCATATAACTATTAATGCATTTTAGCGTTTTGGTGCCTAATAAGCTCAAAAACATTCATAATACACGTCTTTGATAATGTCCCCATATAGGGTACTTTGCTTGCAAAATGAAAATGCTAGTTTTGGTAATGTTATTTAGCTTTTTTTTTTTTTCTTAAAGGGTTTTTTGCATGCGTTTTATCGTTTGGTACGTAAAAAGTAAAAAAAAAAAAAACTCAAAAGACACGATTTTGGTAATGTTGTTCTGTATTCCCAAATAAGGTGAACTCCATGCTTTCAAGCGACAGGGTGACTAACACGAACAAAAACACTCAAAAACGCTTTTCTGTTAATGTTTCCTTTCCCGTATAGGGTGCTTTCAAAGCATTTTGGAATATATATATATATATATATATATATATATATATATATATATATATATATATATATATATATATATATATATATATATATATATATATATATATATATACATTGGCATTGGCATTGGCATTGGCATTGGCATGTGTATATATATATATATATATATATATATATATATATATATATATATATATATATATATATATATATATATATATATATATATATATATATATATATATATATATATATATATATATATATATATATATATATATATATATATATATATATATATATATATATATATATATATATATATATATATATATATATATATATATATATATATATATATATATATATATATATATATATATATATATATATATATATATATATATATATATATATATATATATATATATATATATATATATATATATAACGTTCACTTCCACATATAGGGTGCTTTGCATATATTTTGGCGCTTTTGTACCTAACAATGAGAAATACACTCAAAATTCACTTTTTTGGTAATGTTGTCCGGTTTCTCCATATAGACTGCTATTCATGCCTTTTAGCGTTTTGGTACCGAAGAAACTCAAAACATTAATAATACACGTTTTTCGTTAAGTCTTTTCGATTCCACATATAGGGTAATTTGCCCGTATTTTGACGTTATTCTACGTAACCAGATCAAAATCACTTAAAACTTTTTTTTTTGTTTGTAATGTTATTCTCTTTCTCCATAAAGGGTGTTTTACATGCGTTTTAGTGTATTTTTTGCGTAATAAGCTCAAAACACTCAAAAGACTCGTTTTTCGTGATGTCTTTTATTCACATATAGGTTAATTTTCATGATTTTTTTTTTGCGTTTTGGTGCCTACTACGTTCAAAAACACTAAAAGACACCTATCTTGTAATGTCATTTGATTTCCCCATATATGGGGCTTTGCAAGCTTTTCGGTGTTTTGATACCTATTAATATTAAAGAAAAACCCTCAAAATACACGTTTTGGATAATATTCATGTTTCTCTATGTAGAGTACTATTCATGAGTTTTATGATTTTGCTTCTTAACGAGGTGAAAAACTCTCATAATATACGTTTCTTGTAATATCTTTTAGTTTTCCATATAAAGGACTTTGTGTGTATTTTGGCGTTTTTATACGTAACAAACAAAAAAAAAAACACTCAAAATACTCTTTTTTGGGATTGTTATTATGTTTTTTTTCATTGCAGTGTGTTTTGCATGCCTTTAAGCGTTTTTGTACGCAAAAGTTTAAAAACACTCAAAAGACTCGTTTTTCATAATGTGGTTTGTATCATTTTATTTGGTGAATTACATGTTCTTTTTTTTAGAGTTTTGGTGCCTAACGCGCTGAAAAAGAGTAAATATTGACAGGAAACTTTTTCTGGTTATGTCATTTCTTTTCCTTGCATAAATTTTGGCGTTTTGGTACCTAAAATATGAAAAACACTCAAAATACACGTTTGTGGTAATTTCCTTCTTCCTCCATATAGAGTGCTATTCATGCCTTTAAACATTTTAATACGTAAGAAGCTCAAAAACACACACACAAAAAAAAGTTATCTTTTAATGTCTTTTCGTTTCACCATATAGTGTGCTTTTCATGCATTTTAACTTTTCACTACGTAACAAGCTCAAAAACAATGAATTTACTTAGTTTTATTTTTTAATGTTATTTTGTTTCTGTATAAAGGATATTTTGCATGAACAAAAATGTTTTTTGAATTTTTTTTTCTCATTTAGAGTTTTTTTTCCGATAATTGTTATCATAAACACTCAAAAACACTTTTTTTTGTGTATCTCTTTTCCTTACCAAATATTGGATGCTTTGCTTGCATTTTTTCGTTTTGTTACCTAGCAAAGTGAAATATATTTAAAATGCACATTTTTGGTAATGTTATGCAGTTTCTCTATATAGAGTGCTATTTAAGCGTCTTATCGTTTTGGTAACTGAGAAGCTCAAAAACACTATTATCATGTGTTTCTCATAATCTTGAAGCTCAAAAACACTATTATCATATGTTTTTCATAATCTTGAAGCTCAAAAACACTATTATCATATGTTTCTCATTAAGTATTTTCGGGTTCCCATATATAGTATTTTTTTTTGTGCATTCTTTTTATATATACTTAAATTTAAGTACATTCAAAATTTTTTTTTTCTTTTTTGTAATGCTTCTCCATGAAGGGTGTTTTACATGCGTTTTAGTGTTTTGCTAGGTAAGTTGCTTAAAAAAAAACACCCAAAAGACACTTTTTTTTCTTTTCCCATATAGGTGTATTGCATTTTTTTTTTTTTTTTTTAGCGTTTTGGTGCCAAACACGCTCATAAACACTCAAAAGACATGTTAGTAGAAATGTTTATTTTCACAATGTAGGGTGCTTTAAATGTATTTTGGCATTATTGCAACTAACAATGTGAAATATATTGAAAACACACGTTTTTTGGTAATGTTTTTCTGTCTCTCCATTTAGAGTCCTATTCATGCGTTTTAATGTTTTTGTAACTAAGAAAACACCCATAATACATGTTTTACGTAATATCTTTCCGTTTTCTAATATAGGGTACTTTCCATGCATTTTAGTGTTTTTTTCTCTTTTTAGTAAATTTTAGTAATTTTCTCTTGTAATGTCTTTTCGTTTCACCATATAGTGTGCTTTTCATGCATTTTAACTTTTCACTACGTAACAAGCTCAAAACAATGAATTTACTTGGTTTTCTTAATATTATTTGGTTCTGCATAAAGGATATTTTGCATGATATTTTGCGTTTTGGTACGGAGGTAGCTCCAAGACAATGAACAGAAATGTTTTTATATTTTTTTTCTCTCATTTAGAGTTTTTTTTCCAATAATAGTTATCATAAACCCTCAAAAACCCTTTTGTGTATATCTCCTTTCTTTACCTAATATTGGATGCTTTGCTTGCATTTTTTTCGTTTTGTTACCTAGCAAATTAAAAAACATTTAAAATGCACATTTTTGGTAATGTTATGCAGTTTCTCTATATAGAGTGCTATTTATGCGTCTTATCGTTTTGGTAACTGAGAAGCTCAAAAACACTATTATCATATGTTTCTCATAAATTCTTTTCGTTTTCCCATATATAGTATTTTTTGTGCATTCTTATATATATATATATATATATATATATATATATATATATATATATATATATATATATATATATATATATATATATATATATATATATATATATATATATATATATATATATATATATATATATATATATATATATATATATATATATATATATATATATACTTAAGTAAACTCATAATGCTTATTTTTTTGTAATGCAATTGTGTTTCTCCATGAAAGATGTTTTACATGCGTTTTAGTGTTTTGGTAGGTAAGTTAAAAACACTTAAAAGACCCTTTTTTTCTTTTCCCATATAGGGTGTTTTGCATGCTTTTTAGCGCTTTTGTGCCTAACACGCTCATAAACACTCAAAAGACAGGTTACTAGAAATATTTATTTTCACAGTGTAGGGTGCTTTAAATGTATTTTGGCGTTATTGCAACTAACAATGTGAAACATATTCAAAACACACGTTCTTGCTAATGTTTTTTTTTTTGTCTCTCCATTTAGAGTGCTATTCATGCGTTTTAATATTTTTGTAACTAAGAAAATTAAGAACACCCATAATACATGCTTCACGCAATATATTTCCGTTTTCTAATATAGGGTACTTTCCATGCATTTAAGTGTTTTTTTTTTTCTTACTTAACATGCTGAGAAACTCTCAAAATACTTATTGTTAGTTTTTCTCTTTTCAGTATAGAGTGTTTTGCTTGCGTTTTAACGTTTTGTTACGTAATTAACTCAAAATACTGCAGAGACGTTTTTGATAATGTTTGATAATGAGTGTTTTTCATGCTCTTTTATTATTTTGGTGCCAAGCACGTTCTTAAGCACTCAAAATACTCCTTTTCTGAAAATCTATTTTCCTTTCCTATTATAGAGTGCTTTTCATGCATTTTTGCGTTTTGGTACCTAACAAAGTGAAATACATTCAAAATTCACGTTTTTGGTAATGTTCTGTTTGGTACCTAAGCTAAAAATTCTCACATAATACACGTTCCTCGTAATGTTCTTTTCTTTCCCCATATGAGATATTTTCCATACATTTTTTTGCGTTTTTGTACGTAACAAACTGAAATACACTCAAACTTTTTTTTTTTTTATAATGTTATCTTATTTTTCCATAAAGGGTACTTTTGCAAGCGTTTTATTGTTTTGGTACTATTGCTGTTCAAAAACATTCAAAGAAACGTTTTCCTTAATGTTTTTTATATTCCCATATAGGTCGATTTCCATGTTTTTTAACGTTTTGGTGCTTAGCATGCTCTTAAACACTGAAAATACATGTTTCTGGAAATTTCCTTTCCTTTCTACATATAGTGTGCTTTGGAAGCATTTTTCCGTTTGGTACGTCAGAATGTGAAATACTCTCAAAATACACGTTTTTGTAATGTTGCTCGGTTTTTCGACATAAAGTGCTAATCATTTTTCGTTTTCATACCTAAAAAGTTAAAAAATACATATAATTCACGATTCTCGTCATGTCATTTCATTGCATGCATATTGGTATTTTTCTACGTAAAAAATTCAAAACACTCAAAATTCTTGTTTTTGGCACTGTTTCTTTTCTTTTTTTTTTTTTTTGCATAAAGTGTGTTTTGCATGCGTTTTATCGTTTTGGTACGTAAGAAGTTGTCTTTTTTGTAATGTTTTGTTTTCCTATACAAGCTAAATTTCACTTTATATTTATCTTTTTTTCTTATTTTTGTGCCTCACGCTCTCAAAAACAATGAAAAAAAACCAGCATTTTGCACTTTGGTATCTAACTATGTAAAAACTACTAAAAACACACATTTTTCGTTATGTTGTTCTGTTTCTCCATGTGGTGTGTTATTCATGCGTTAAAGCGTTTTGGCACCTATGAACCTCAAGAACACTCATAATACACGTTTCTCGTTATGACTTTTCTTCATATTGTGTATGTTCTATGTATTTTGGCGTTTTCTTAAAGTAAAAAGATAAAAGATACTCAAAATACTTGTTTTTTGGCAGTGTCATTCCTTTTCTGTATAAAGAGCGTTTTGCAGGCGTTTTTGTGTTTTTGGTATGCAAGTATCTAAAGAACACTCAAAAAGACACGTTTTTGGTAATCTTTTCTTTTCCCATATAGAATGCTTCCCATGATTTTTTTGCATTTTCATGCCTATCATGCTTTGCATGCTGATTGGCGTTATGGCTACTAAAGGTGTGAAAAAAACAACAACAAACATTTAAAAATTTATTTATTTTTTTTTCCGTAAAGAGTGCTATTCATATGTTTTAGTGTATTAGTGTATAAGAAGCTCAAGAACACACACAATACACGTTTCTTCCAATGTCTTTTTGTTTCCAATATAGGATACTTTCCATATATTTTTGCATGCTCAATTTTTTTTAGAGTACTTCTTTTTTGTAATGTTGTTCTGTTTCTCTATATACAGTGGTATTAACGCGTTTTTGCATTTTGGTTCTCGTAATATCTTTTTGTTTTACTAGATAGAGTACTTAACACTATAAATCCATCGCATGTTTTCCATTTTAGCATTTTTGTACGTAAGTAGCTCAAAAATAATAAAAAGACACGTTTATTGTAATGTTTTCTTTCCTCATATACGGTGCTTTCCATGCTTTTTAGCATTGTCTTACCTGAAAGGCTCTGAATAACTTTAAAAAAATATGATTTCGGAAATTTTTTTCTCTCTCTCTCCTCATGTAATGCTTTCCATGCATTTTGTCTTTTCGTTACCTAACAATGTGAAATGCATTTAAAATACATGTATTTTGTAATGTTCTCTTTGTCAATAAACAGCAATATTCATGCCTTTTTGCGTTTTAGTACTTAAAGATTCTCAAAAAAAAAACTCATATTGTCCTTTCGCCTCCCTAAATAGGGTAGTTTACATGCATTTTGTTTTTTCTGTATGTAACAAGTTCAATAACACTCAAAATATTTGTTTTTTGGTTATGTTGTGGTACGTAAGCTAAAAAAAAACACTCAAAACAAACGTTTTTGTTGATATTGTTTTTATCCTCACATACGATGTGTTTTATGCTTTTCAGCGTTTGCTGTCTAGCATGCAAAAAATAAACAAATAAATAAACAAATAAATAAATAAATAAAAATAAAAATATACATTTCTTATAATGCCATCTCGTTTCCACATGCATTTTGGCGTTTTCATATCTAACAATGTGAAAGACTGTCAAAATGCACATTTTTGGTAATGATCTGTAATTTCTCCACACAGAATGCTGTTAACGTGTTTTTGCATTTTGGTGCCTAAGAAGTTCGAAAACACTAATAATACACTTATCTCGTTATGTGCTTACGTTTCTCCATATAAGATATTTTGCATTCATTTTTGCGTTTTTGTAAATTACAAGCTAGAAAACACGCATAATACATTTATTTCTTAATATCATTCTTATTCTTCTTAAAGGGAGTTTTGCATGCGTTTTAGTGTTTTGGTACCTCAGAAGCTCAAAACCTCTCATAATACACATCCCTCTTAATGTACTTTTCTTTTCATATATAATGTACTTTGTATGCATTTTCGGCGCTTTTATACGTAACAAGCTCAGTAGCAGTCAAAATACTTGTTTTGATAATGTTTTCTTTTTCTTTATCCATAAAATGTGTTTTGCATGAGTTTTTAGCGTTTTGGTACGTAAGAAAATCAATAACACTCAAAATGCACAGTTTTCATGTTATTATTATTATTTTTTTTTCATTCCTATATACGATGATTTCCATGTTTTTTTTTTTTTAGCGTTTTGGTGCCTAACACTCCAAAAAAAAAAAAAGCTTTTCGACTTAATAAAAAGATTTTTTATGCGTTTTGAAATATTGGTACCTAAAATATACAAAAAATCTTAATATCTTTTTTATCCCGATATGGAGTACTTAGCATGCATTTTGGTGTTTTTTTACGTAACAAGCTCAAAAAAAAAAAAATCGTAATTGTATTTTGTTTCTCCATAAAGAGCTCTTTTTCGTGCGTTTTAGCCTTTTGGTACGTGTGTAACTCAAGAACAATGATAAAGACATTTCTTGCAAAGAAACACTCAAAACATGTTTCTTTTTTTTTTTTTAAATATCTTTTATTTTCCCAATATATGCTGCTTTACATGCATTTCGTCAGTTTTGTACCTAACAATTAAAGAAAAAAACAGAATATACACGTTTATGGTAATTTCCGTTTCTCTATATAGAGTGCTATTAAAGTGTGTTTTGCGTTTTGTTACCACAAAGCTGAAAAACACTTACAATAAACTTTTTTTGTAATATCTTTTCGTTATACCATAATTTGTATGCATTTTGGCGTTTTTCTATGTAGCAATGTAAATAGCACTCAAAACAAATGTTTTTGGTACTGATACTCGTACATTATTTGAGCGCTCTTCACGCGTTTTAGCGTTTTGTTAACTAAGGAGATCAATAATAATAATATAGACTTTTGGTAATATGGTTTTGTTCCATTATATAGGGTACTTTGCCTGCATTTTGCTGCTTTTGTTCCTAACAAGCTCAAAAATACTCATAGTACACGTTACTCTATGTTATTTTGTTTCTCTACAATGGGTGTTTTGTTTGCGTTCTATGGTTTTGGTACGTAAGATACTAAAAAACACACAAAAATTATTTTTTTTGTTAATGTTGTATTGTATTCCAATATAGGGTGCTTTCTATGCATTTTAGACTTTTGGAGCCTAAAACGCTCAAACAACAAAAGACATGTTTCTGGTAATGGCATTCCGTTTCCTCATATAGAGAGATTTTGGGGTTACGGTAGCCAGATATGTGAAAAAGTCTCAAAATACACATTTTTAGTAATGTCGTTTTCTTTCTCTTTGTTTATAAAAGGTGTTTTAAAAGCGTTTTAACGTTTTGATAATAAAGAAACTTAAGACACTAAATACATGTTTTTTGCTAATGTTGCTTTGTAATTCCATATAGGGTGATATCCATGCTTTATAGCGTTTTGGTGCCTAAAACGATAAAATCAGTGAAAAGGCATGTTTCTGGTAATGTCATTATGTTTACCTATAGAAAGAATTTTATATATATATATATATATATATATATATATATATATATATATATATATATATATATATATATATATATATATATATATATATATATATATATATATATATATATATATATATATATATATATATATATATATATATATATATATATATATATATATATATATATATATATATATATATATATATATATATATATATATATATATATATATATATATATATATATATATATATATATATATATATATATATATATATATATATATATATATATATATATATATATATATATATATATATATATATATATATATATATATATATATATATATATATATATATATATATATATATATATATATATATATATATATATATATATATATATATATATATATATATATATATATATATATATATATATATATATATATATATATATATATATATATATATATATATATATATATATATATATATATATATATATATATATATAAAATTCTTTCTATAGGTAAACATAATGACATTACCAGAAACATGCCTTTTCACTGATTTTATCGTTTTAGGCACCAAAACGCTATAAAGCATGGATATCACCCTATATGGAATTACAAAGCAACATTAGCAAAAAACATGTATTTAGTGTCTTAAGTTTCTTTATTATCAAAACGTTAAAACGCTTTTAAAACACCTTTTATAAACAAAGAGAAAGAAAACGACATTACTAAAAATGTGTATTTTGAGACTTTTTCACATATCTGGCTACCGTAACCCCAAAATCTCTCTATATGAGGAAACGGAATGCCATTACCAGAAATATGTCTTTTGTTGTTTGAGCGTTTTAGGCTCCAAAAGTCTAAAATGCATAGAAAGCACCCTATATTGGAATACAATACAACATTAACAAAAAAAATAATATATATATATATATATATATATATATATATATATATATATATATATATATATATATATATATATATATATATATATATATATATATATATATATATATATATATATATATATATATATATATATATATATATATATATATATATATATATATATATATATATATATATATATATATATATATATATATATATATATATATATATATATATATATATATATATATATATATATATATATATATATATATATATATATATATATATATATATATATATATATATATATATATATATATATATATATATATATATATATATATATATATATATATATATATATATATATATCCTTTTTTTCCATATAGGGATATTTCCATCCAATTTTGCGTTATGGCACCTTACATGGTTAAATACATTCAAAATACACGCTTTTTGGTAATGTTCTTTTTCTCTATAAAAAAAGCACTGCAAATGCTCGATTTTGTAAAAGTTCTTATGGTTTCTCTATAGAAGGTGTTTTGCAAGTGTTTTAGCGTTTCGGTACGTAGGCAGCTAAAAAAAACTCTCAAAAGACACGTTTCTCTCATATTAATTTTTTTCCATGCTTTTTTGTGTTATCATGCCTTCAAAGGACACTCAAATGACATGTTTATGCAAATTAAATTTCAATTCACAATTAAGGTGCCTTGCATGCATTTTGGCGCATTGGTATTTAAAAATGTGAAAAAAAAAAACACATTTGATAATATTGTTCTCTTTCAAAGAGTGTTAGGTTCCGAGTACCTAACACGATCCAAAACACTCATAATTCTTATTTCTAGTACTGTTTTTTTCATCACCTTAAATATTTTTTTTTTTTTTTTCCCATGCATGTTGTCGTTTTTATACGTAACAAGCTATATATATATATATATATATATATATATATATATATATATATATATATATATATATATATATATATATATATATATATATATATATATATATATATATATATATATATATATATATATATATATATAAACATTCAAGATACACGATTTGTCATAATGCTGTTCTAATTTTCAACATAGAGTGTTATTCAACGAGTTCTCGAGTTTTGGAACCTAAGAAGCTCAAAAATACTTTTTATACACGTTTCTCGTAATGTTCTTTCCTTTTCCCACATAGGATACTTTGCATGCATTTTAACGTTTAAGTACGTAAAAGCTCAAACTCTCAAAATACTTGTTTTTGGTAATATTACTCTGTGTTTCAATTAAGAAGGTTTTGCATCATTTTTAGCGATTTAGTAGGAAAGTACCTCAAAAACACTGAAAAGCAACGTGTTTTATAAAATTTTGTTTTCCAGAATAACGTGCTTTCCATGTTTTTTTTTCGCTTTTTGTTATCTAACAGGCACAAAAATAGTTATTAGATACGTTTCCTTTAATATTGTTTCATTTAACCGTAGAGGGTGCAAAGAATGCATTTTGGCGTTTTCTTATCTAACGATGTGAAAATCACTAAAAACCGATGTTCTTTAAATGTTCTGTTTCTCCACTTAATACTATTTATACGTTATAGCGTTTAGGTGCCTAAGGAGCTCTGAAATACTCAAAATACACGTCTCTCATAATGTTCTTTTTTCGGGTCTTGTACGTAACTCGCTCATAAACACTGAAAATACACGTTTTTATTAAAGTTTTGCATGCGTTTCTGTCCGTAAATTGCTAAAATCTCAAAAGACACGTTTCTGGTGATATTATTTTTTCCCCCATATAGGGTGTTTTCCAAGCCTTTTTAGAGTTTTCGAACTTACCACGAGCAGGAAGACACTCAAAAGATATATTTCTGAAAAAGAAGTTTCAATTCTCCATAAATGGTGCATAGAGAGTGCATTTTGATATCTAAGAATGTGAAAAACTCATAAAATTCACGTTTTCGATTATGTTTTTTTTTTTTCCATATAGAGTGTTTTTCATGCGTTTTAGCGTTTTGGTACACAAGGAACATTCATAATATCCATTTCAAGTAATGTTCTTTCATTACCCGGTATAGGGTATTTTTAATGAATTGCGTCGTTTTTATCCGTAACATGCTTAAAACATTAAAAATACTAGTTTTTGGAAATGTTATTCTTTCTCTATTAAGGGTGTTTTGCTTGCGTTTAAGAATTTTGGAACGTAAGAAGCTCAAAACACTCAAAAGACACGTTCTTCGTAATGTTCTTTGGTATTCGTATATAGGGTTATGCTTTTTAGCATTTTGGTGTACAAAATCCTCATAAACACTCCAAAAACATGTATGTGGAAATGTAAATTTTTTTCCCTATATACGGTGAACTGAATACATTTTGGATGTTTGGTACCTAACAATACAAAAATAGATTCAAAATACACGTTTTTCGTAATGTTAATCTGTTTTTCCATATATAATGTTCCAAAAGAGTTTTTGAGTTTTGGACATTAAGAAGCTGAAAACCATTCATAACACACTTTTCTCGTAATGTCTTTCCGATGTTAAATCAAGGATATTTTGCATGAATTTAAGCATTTTTGTACATAATTATATGAATAACATTCATAATACGTTTTTGATGGTGTTATTCTTTTTCTTCATATAGAGTGCTAATGAGCGTTTTTTTTCAAATAAGGACTTCAATAACATTCATAATCTTGTTATGTTTCACCATATAGGGTACATTTCATGCATTTTGCCGTTTCTGTACCTAATAAGCTAAAAAAAAAAAAACACTCATAACACACATTTTTGGTAATATTATTCAGTTTCTCCATAACGAATATTTTGCATGAATTTTTGCGAAAACAATTATTTTGAGTGTTGTCACCTTGTTACGTACATAAATTACAAAATGCATGCAAAGTACACTACATCGGGAAACTAAAGAACATTACGAGAGACATGTATTTTTGTGTTTCTCAGCTTCTTAGCTACCAAAACGCGTGAATGAAACACTCGATATTGAGAAACAAAAACAATACAAAAAAATGAAACGAGAAAAATGGGAAAACGAATGAACATTGTAAAAAAAAGTGTTTTAGGAGTGCTTCCTATGTTCCAAAAAGCTAAAAATCGTTGAATAGCACTCCATTTGGAGAAACAACAATATTACTAAGAAAAAAACATGCAGTTTCAGTGTTTTTTACACTAATTACCAAAACGCCAAAATCCATGGAACATGCCCTATATGGAAAAAAGAAAATACATTAATAGAAACGTATCTCTTGAGCTTTTTTTGTGCATATTAGACAACAAAATTCTGAAAAGCTTGAAAAAAGCCAAAATTTGATTTTTTTTTTTATCTACATATGTATCAAAATGCTAAAACGCACGCGAAACACCCTATATAGAGACACAAAAAAATATTACCAAAAACAAATATTTTCAGTGTTTTTTTGCTTGTTACGTATATAAACGCCATAATGCATGCAAAAGAACCTCTATGGGGAGAAAAAAAGTCATTACGAGAAACGTGTTTTAAGAATATTTTTCAGCTTATCAAGTAGCAAAACACTAAAACGCATGAATAGCTCTCTATATGAACAAACAGAACAACACTACCAAAAAACGTGCATTTTTTTGTATATTTCACAGTTAGGTACCAAAAAATGAAAATGTATGTAAAGCACCTTATATGAGGAAAGGAAACGACATTGTAAGAAACGTGTTTGTTGAGTGATTATGGACATGTTAGGCACCAAAACGCTAGAAAGCATAGAAAGTACCCTATATGGAAAACGTTACATTATTACCAAATACTTCTCTTTTCAGTGTTTTTAAGCTACTTACGTAGCAAAAACTCTAAAACGTAAGCAAAACACCGTTTATGGAGAAACAGTATAACTTTACCAAAAACGTGAATTTTCAGAGTTTTTGAGTTTGCTACGTACAAAAATGCATTTTAAAGTACTCTATATGGGGGAAAAAAAACACTAAAAGAAACGTGTATTATGAGAGTTATTAAGCTTCTTAGGTATCAAAGCGTTAAAAGGCATAAATATCTCTGTGTATGGCGAAACAAAACTTCTTTACAAAAGACGTGTATTTTTTAGTGTTTTTTTTTTTTTCACATTGTTAGGTACCAAACACCAAAATGCATGCAAGGCCACCAATATGGGAGAAACGAAACGACATTAACAAAAATATCTATCTTAGGCACCATAAACGTTAAAAAGCATAGATATCATACTGTATAGAAGAATAAAACATTAACAAAAATTAGTCTTTTGAATATTTTTGAACCACTTATGTACCAAAACGCTAAAACGCATGCAAAACTCCTTTTATAGAGAAAAAGAAGAAAAAACAAAAAAACAAAAACAAGTATTTTGAATGTTTTTCACTTTGTTAGGTACCAAAACGCCGAAAAGCATTAAAAAAAAAAGCTTAAGTTGTGAAACAAAACAAGATTTCCAGAAACATTACTTTTGAGTGTCTATGACCGCGCTAGAAACCGAAATACTAAAAAGCTTGGAAAACGCCCTATAAGTAAAACCAAAATAACTTTAACCAAAACGTCTCTTTTTAGTGCTTTGAGCTACTTACCAAAACGCCAAAACACATGTAAAACACCCTTCATGCAAAAAGAGTGTATATCTATTAATAACGTGTATTTGGAGTGTTTTTCAGATTGTTAAGTAGAAAAATGCCAAAAATGCGTGGAAAGTATTCTATATAGGGAAAGAAGATATTACGAGTATTTGAGCTTCTCAGGTACCAAAACGCTAAAATGCATGTATATCATTCTTTATTAAGGGAGAAAAAAAACACTAGAAAAGAGGTACATTTTTAATGTATTTCATATTGTTAGGTACTAAAACGCCAAAAAGCATAACAAACATCCTATATGGAGAAAGAAAAGGAGATTTCCAGAAACGTGTCTTTCGAGTGTTTGAGAGCGTGCTTGGAACGAAACGCTAAAAAGGATGGAAAGCCCCCTATAGGGGGAAAACAAAAGATCCTTAACAAAAAGGTCTCTTTCCAGTGTTTTGAGCTACTTACGTAAGAAAATGCCAAAACACATGTATCTCTGTATGGATAACAAGCTAAATATCAAATGCAAGTATTTTGAATGTTTTTGAGCATGTTACAAAAATGCCGAAATGCTTCAAACTACTTCACATGTGGAAACAAAAAAAAAAAAAAGAAAAAAAATTACGAGAAACATCTATTACGAGTGTTTTTGAACTTATTAGTTACGAAAACAATGAAATGCATTAATACCACTGTATATGGAGAAACAGAAAAAAAAAAACATTAACAAAACGTGTATTTTACGTGTATTTTACATTGTTAATGTCGTGTGAGTGTTTTTTTGAGCTACTTGCGTACTAAAACGCTAAAACTTATACAAAACACCTTTTATATAGAAACAGAATAACATTATAAAGAAAAAGATGTTTTGATTTTCTTAGAGTTTGTTAGGTAGACTAATGCCAAAACGCATGCAAAAATAGCACTCGTTATGGAGAAACGGTAGAACTTTTAAGTGTATTTCACTTTGTACTACCAAAACGCCAAACTGAATGCAAAACACTGTATATGGGGAAAAGAAACAAGATTTCTAGAAACGTGTCTTTTTAGTATTTTTGAGCGCGCTAGGTACTAAAACGCTAAAAAGCATGAAAAGAACACCATATGGGAAAAAAAAAAACATTACCAAAAGCTTCTACTTTCGGTGTTTTTGAGCTACTTCCGTGCCAAAACGCTAAAATGCCTGCAAAACACACTTTATGGGAAAATATCATAACTTTACCAAAATTTACCATATTGCTCAGATATACCTATTTGCTTTTGGTCTCCTATGAAAATCAATTATTTTCTCTCTCTGAGCACAACTTTATATATGGAGAAACATAACAACATTGCCAAATACGTGTATTTTTAATTTTTTGTTTTGTTTACATCGTTAGGTACCAAAACGCCAAAATGCACGCACTCCCCTAAATAGGAAAACAAAACATTACAAAAAAGTAAGAAAAAATCTTTTAAATGTATTTGTGCATGATAGAACACTAAAAAAAAAAACATGGAAAGCAATATTGTATAGAAAAAACAGAACAACAATACCAAGAATGTGTCTTATGAAGTTCTTTGAGCTACCTACGTACTAAATCGCTAAAATTTATGAAAAACACCCTTTATGGAGAAGCAGAGTAATGTTACCAAATGTTGAATGTTTTTGAGCTTGTTATGTACAAAAACGCCAAAATGCATGATAAATAACCTATATGGGGAAACGAAAAGATTGTTCTCGTGCTATACATGATAGAGAGGTGGCCCACAAAAGGTACTTAAGCCTTCCATCACCAGAATCTCATGCACTTTATATTTCTGCCCGGAACCATGCCAAGTCTGTTTTCCGACTAGCCAAAAACTGCTTCATTAACAGAAAATGTCAAAACTTTTCAAGATCTAACTCCCCTCGTGATTTCTGGCATCTAGCCAAAAATATCTCCAATAACTTTGCTTCTTCTTCTTTCCCTCCTCTATTTCAACCAGATGGCACCACTGCTATCACATCTATTTATAAAGCTGAACTCATCACTCACACCTTTGCAAAAAACTATACTTTGGACGATTCTGGGGTTGTTCCTCCCTCTCCTACACCCTCTGACTACTTCATGCCACGTATTAAAATTCTTCGCAATGATGTTTTCCATGCCCTCGCTGGCCTAAACCCTCTGAAGGCTTATGGACCTGATGGGGTCCCTCCTATTGTTCTCCGAAACTGTGCCTCCGTGGTTGCACCTTGCCTAGTCAAACTCTTTCAGCCCTGTCTGTCAACATCTACCTTTCCTTCTTGTTGGAAGTTTGAATGCATTCAACTTGTTCCTAAAAAGGATGATCGTTCTAATCCCTCAAACTACCGTCCTATTGCTTTAATTTCCTGCCTATCTAAAGTTTTGAATCTATCCTCAACAGGAAGATTCTTAAACATTTATCACTTCATAAACTTCTATCTGATCGCCAGTATGGGTTCCGTCAAGGCTGCTCTACTGGTGATCTTCTGGCTTTCCTTACTGAGTCTTGGTCATCCTCTTTTAAAGATTTTGGTGAAACTTTTGCTATTGCCTTGGACATATCAAAAGCTTTTGATAGAGTCTTGCACAAAGCTTTGATTTCCAAACTACCCTCCTACGGTTTCTATCCTTCTCTCTGTAACTTCATCTCAAGTTTCCTTTCTGACCGTTCTATTGCTGCTGTGGTAGACGGTCACTGTTCTTCTCCTAAATCTATTAACAGTGGTGTTCCTCAGGGTTCTGTCCTGTCACCCACTCTCTTCTTATTATTCATTAATGATCTTCTAAACCAAACTTCTTGTTCTATCCACTCCTACGCTGATGATACCACCCTGCACTTTTCCACGTCTTTTCATAGACGTCCAACCCTTCAGGAGGTAAACATATCACGCAAGGAAGTCACAGAACGCTTGACTTCTGGTCTTTCTAAAATTTATGATTGGAGCAGAGCAAACTTGGTATTGTTCAATGCCTCAAAAACTCAATTCCTGCATCTATCAACTCAACACAACCTTCCAGACAAATATCCCCTCTTCTTCAATGACGCTCAACTGTCTCCCTCTTCTACAGTGAACATCCTCGGTCTGTCCTTTACTTATAATCTGAACTGGAAACTTCACATCTCATCTCTAGCTAAAACAGCTTCTATGAAGTTAGGTGTTCTGAGACGTCTCCGCCAGTTTTTCTCACCCCCCCCACCTGTTAACTCTGTACAAGGGCCTTATTCGTCCATGTATGGAGTATGCTTCACATGTCTGGGCGGGTTCCACTCATACTGCTCTTCTAGACAGGGTGGAATCAAAAGCTTTTCGTCTCATCAACTCCTCTCCTCTAAATGACTGTCTTCAGCCTCTCTCTCACCGCCGCAATGTTGCATATCTAGCTGTCTTCTACTGCTATTTTCATGCTAACTGCTCCTCTGATCTTGCTAACTGCATGCCTTACCTCCTTCCGCGGCCTCGCTGCACAAGACTTTCTTCTTTCTCTCACCCCTATTCTGTCCACCTCTCTGACACAAGAGTTAACCAGTATTCTCAATCATTCATTCCTTTCTCTGGTAAACTCTGGAACTTTCTGCCTGCTTCTGTATTTTCACCTTCCTATGAATTGAATTCCTTCAAAAGGGTGGTTTCAAGACACTTATTCATCAATTTTTGACCACTGCTTTGACCCTTTTGTGGGATTGGCATTTCAGTGGGCATTATTTTTTTTATTGGATTTTTGTTGCCCTTGACCAGTGTCCTTGCTACATAAAAAAAAAAAAAACGTGTATAATGACAGTTCCTGAGCTTCTTAGGTACCAGAACAATAAAACACATAAAAAAAAAAAACTTTATATAGAGAAACAGAACAACATTACCAAAAAATATGAGTTTTTTAGTGTTTTCGCCTTATGTTCAAAAACACGAAAATGCATGCAAAGCATGTGATTTGAAAATAAGAAAAATAAAAAAAACAGAACAACGTTACCAAAAACGAGTATTGTTTGAGCTCGTTAGATACAAAAACTCCTAAATGCATGCAAATCTCTCTATATGGGGAAACAAAGGGATTTTTCTGAAACACGTGTGTAATAAGTGTTTTCGAGCTGCTTAGCTAACGAAACGGAAAATTGCGTGAATAGCAGTCTATATGGAGAAACATAAGAACATTACCCAAAACGTTTACTTTCAGTATTTTCACATTGTTACGTACAAAAACGCAGAAAATGTAAGAAAATCACTCCATAGGGGGAAACGCTACATTACCAGAAATGTGTGTTTTAAATGCTTTTGATCGTGTTAGGTACCAAAATGCTAAAAATCATGTGAAATAAAATGATACTTCCAGAAACGGGTATTTTTTTACTTTTTGAGCCTCTTAGGTATCAGAATTCAAAAACCCATGAATAGCACTCTATATGTAAACAACAATTCCAAAAAACTCGTGTTTTTGGTGTTTTTGAGCTTCTTAAGTATGAAACCGATAAAACGCAGGCAAAACACCCATTATGGAAAAATAGAATAACATTACCAAAAATATATATTTTGAGTAATATTGAGCTTGTTAGAAAGAAAAACGGCAAACTGCATGCAAAATACCCTATATGGTGAAACAAAACTTAATTACCAGAAGCGTGAACTTATGTAACAAAAACGCTAAAACGCGTAAATAGCACACAGGACATTATTAAAAACGTGTGTATGGAGTGATTTTGTCATTGTAAGGCACCAACACCCCAAAATGCATAAAAAAGAAGTTCTTTCTATAGGGAAACAGAATAACATTACCAGAAACATGCCTTTTCACTGATTTCATCGTTTTAGGCACCAAAACGCTATAAAGCATGGAAATCACCCTATATGGAATTACAAAGCAACATTAGCAAAGACATATTTTTAGTGTCTTAAGTTTCTTTATTATCAAAACGTTAAAACGCTTTTAAAACACCTTTTATGAAAAAAAGAGAAAGAAAACGACATTACTAAAAATGTGTATTTTGAGACTTTTTCACATATCTTGGTACCGAAACACGAAAATACATGCAAATCTCTCTTTATGAAGAAACGGAATGCCATTACCAGAAACGTGTCTTTTATTGTTTGAGCGTTTTAGGCACCAAAAGTCTAAAATGCATAGAAAGCACCCTATATTGGAATACAATACAACATTAACAAAAAAAATTATTTTGTGTGTTTTTTAGCATCTTTCGTACCAAAACCATAGAACGCATACAAAACACCCATTGTAGAGAAACAAAATAACATAAAATAAAGTGTACTATGAGTGTTTTTGAGCTTGTTAGGAACAAAAGCAGCAAAATGCAGGCAAAGTACACTATATAATGGAACAAAACGATATTATCGAATATTATGAACATTATGAATATTATTGACCTCCTTAGTTAACAAAACAATGTATCAGTACCAAAAACATTTGTTTTGAGTGCTATTCACATTGCTACACAGGAAAACGCCAAAAATACATGCAAATTATGGAATAACGAAAAAATATTACAAAAAACGTTTATTGTAAGTGTTTTTCAGCTTTTGAGTTATTCACATTGCTATGTAGGAATACGCCAAAATGTATGCAAAGTATGGAATAACGAAAAGACATTACAAGAAACGTTTATTGTAAGTGTTTTTCAGCTTTGTGGTAACAAAACGCAAAACACGCTTTAATAGCACTCTGTATAGAGAAACGGAAATTACCGTAAACGTGTATATTCTGTTTTTTTTCTTTAATTGTTAGGTACCAAACTGACGAAATGCATGTAAAACAGCATATATTGGGAAAATAAAAGATATTTCCCCCAAAAAAATAAAACGTGTTTTGAGTGTTTCTTTGCAAGAAATCTCTTTTTCATTGTTCTTGAGTTACACACTTACCAAAAGGGTAAAACGCACGAAAAGAGCTCTTTATGTAGAAACAAAATAAAATCACGAAAAATATATATATATTTTTTTGAGCTTGTTACGTAAAAAAACACCCAAATGCATGCTAAGTACTCCATATCGGTATATTAAAGACATTAGGAGAAACGAGTATTATGAAAATTTCTGAGCTTCTAAGGTACCATAACGCTTAAACGCATAAATAGCACTCTATATCGAGAAACAGAACAACATTAAGATAAACGTATATTTTGAGTGTTTTTTTTTTTTTATTCATATTTTAGGTACCAATATTCCAATACGCATGAAAATGCTTTTTATTATGGGATTTTTTTTTTTTTTTGGAGTATTAGGCACAAAAACGCTAAAAAAAAGCATGGAAATCACCGTATATAGGGGTAAAAATAAATAATAATAATATGAAAACCGTCCACTTTGAGTGTTATTGATTTTCTTACGTACCAAAACGCAAAAAAACACATTTTATGGATAAAGAAAAGGAAAACATTATCAAAACAAGTATTTTGACTGCTATTGAGCTTGTTACGTATAAAAACGCCGAAAATGCATACAAAGTACATTATATATGGAAAGAAAAGTACATTAAGAGGGAGGTGTATTATGAGAGATTTTGAGCTTCTGAGGTACCAAAACACTAAAGCGCATGCAAAACTCCCTTTAAGAAGAATAAGAATGATATTAAGAAATAAATGTATTATGCCTGTTTTCTAGCTTGTAATTTACAAAAAAATGCAAAAAATGAATGCAAAAAAGCTTATATGGAGAAACGTAAACACATAACGAGATAAGTGTACTATTAGTGTTTTCGAACTTCTTAGGTACCAAAATGCAAAAACACGTTAACAGCATTCTTTGTGGAGAAACAGATCATTACCAAAAACGTGCATTTTGACAGTCTTTCACATTGTTAGATATGAAAACGCGAAAATGCATGTGGAAACGAGATGGCATTATAAGAAATGAATATTTTTATTTTTATTTATTTATTTATTTATTTATTTATTTATTTATTTTTTGCATGCTAGACAGCAAACGCTGAAAAGCATAAAACGCATCGTATATGAGAATAAAAACAACATCAACAAAAATGTGTGTTTTGAGTGTTTTTTTTTTTTTTTTAGCTTACGTACCAAAACATAACCAAAAAACAAATATTTTGAGTGTTATTGTACTTGTTACATACAGGAAAACCAAAATGCATGTAAACTACCCTATATAGGGAACCGAAAGGACATTATGAGATTTTTTTTTCTTGAGAATCTTTAAGTTCTAAAACGAAAAAAGGCATGAATATTGCTGTTTATTGACAAAGAGAACATTACAAAAAGCATGTATTTTAAGTGTATTTCACATTGTTAGGTAACGAAAAGACAAAATGCATGGAAAGCATTATCTGAGGAGAGAGAGAGAAAAAAAAAATCCAGAATCATATTTTTTAAGTGATTCTAAGCCTGTTAGGTAAGACAATGCTAAAAAGCATGGAAATCACCCTATATGAGAAAAGAATATATTACGGTAAACGTGTCTTTTTAGTATTTTTTAACTACTTACGTACAAAAATGCTAAAATGCATGGAAAATATGCAATGGATTTATAAAGTTAAGTATTCTATGTAGTAAAACAAAAAGACATTACGAGAACCAAAATGCGAAAAAGCGTTAATACCACTGTATATAGAGAAACAGAACAACATTACAAAAAATAAGTATTCTGAAAAAAAACAAAAACAAAAACGAGCAGTTAAAAATACATGGAAAGTATCCTATATTGGAAACAAAAAGACACTGGAAGAAACGTGTATTGTGAGTGTTCTTGAGCTTTTTACACACCAATACACTAAAACGTATGAATAGCACTTTATACGGAAAAGAAACCCATTTTTTAAAACGTTTGTGTTGTTTTTTTTTTCTCACACCTTTGATAGCTATAACGCCAATCAGCAAGAAAAGCATGATAGGCATGAAAATGCAAAAAATCATGGGAAGCATTCTATATGGGAAAAGAAAAGATTACCAAAAACGTGTCTTTTTGAGTGTTCTTTAGCTACTTGCATACCAAAAACACAAAAAAACGCCTGTAAAACACTCTTTATACAGAAAAGGAATGACACTGCCAAAAAACAAGTATTTTGAGTATCTTTTATCTTTTTACTTAAAGAAAACGCCAAAATACATAAAACATACACAATATGAAGAAAAGTCATAACGAGAAACGTGTATTATGAGTGTTCTTCAGGTTCTTAGGTGCCAAAACGCTTTAACGCATGAATAACACACCACATGGAGAAACAGAACAACATAACGAAAAATGTGTGTTTTCAGTAGTTTTCACATTGTTAGATACCAAAGCGCAAAATCCTTGTAAAGCATTTTGCTTTATGGGGGAACATATGGGAAACAAAACGACATTACCAGAAATGTTTTCTTCTTTGTTTTTGAGAGCGTGAGGCACAAAAAAAAAAAAAATAAAAGAAATGAAAGTTAGCTTGTATAGGAAAACAAAACATTAAAAAAAAAATATTTTTAGTGTTTTACAACTTCCTACGTACCAAAACGATAAAACGCATGCAAAACACACTTTTTGCAAAAAAAAAAAAAAAGTGCCAAAAAAGAAGAATTTTGAGTGCTTTGAGTTTTTTACTTAGAAAAAAATACCAATATGCATGCAGTGAAATGACATGACGAGAAACGTGAATTATATGTATTTTTTAAACTTTTTTATGTATGAAAACGAAAAATGATTAGCACTTTATGTCGAAAAACTGAGCAACATTACAAAAACGTGTATTTTGAGTGTATTTCACATTCTGACGTACCAAAAGGAAAAATGCTTGCAAAGCACACTATATGTAGAAAGGAAAGGAAATTTCCAGAAACATGTATTTTCAGTGTTTAAGAGCATGATATGCACCAAAACGTTAAAAAGCATGGAAATCGATCTATATGGGAATACAAAAATCATTAAGGAACACGGTATTTTTAATGTTTTTGAACAGCATACGTACCAAAACAATAAAACACTTGCAAAATACCCTTTATGGAAAAGTAAGATAACATCATAAAAAAAAGTTTGAGTGTTTTTCAGTTTGTTACGTACAAAAACGCAAAAATGTATGGAAAATATCTTATATGGGGAAAGAAAAGAACATTACGAGGAACGTGTATTATGTGAGATTTTTTAGCTTAGGTACGAAACAGAACATTACCAAAAACGTGAATTTTGAATGTATTTCACTTTGTTAGGTACCAAAACGCCAAAATGATGAAAAGCACCCTATAATGGGAAAGGAAAATAGATTTTCAGAAAAGGTGTATTTTGAGTGCTTAAGAACGTGCTTGGCACCAAAATAATAAAAAGCATGAAAAACACTCTGTGTGAAAACTCTCTGGGAAAACAAAACATTATCAAAAACGTCTCTTTGCAGTATTTTGAGTTAATTACGTAACAAAACGATAAAACGCAAGCAAAACACTCTATACGGAAAAGAGAAGAATAACAAAGTATTTTGAGAGTATCTGAGCATGTTAAGTAAAAAAAAAAAAAAAACACTAAAATGCATGGAAAGTACCCTATATTAGAAAACGGAAATATATTACGTGAAACATGTATTATTTGTGTTCTTAGTTTTCTTAGTTACAAAAAGATTTAAATGCATGAATAGCACTCTAAATGGAGAGACAGAAAAAAAAAACATTACCAAAAACATGTGTTTTGAATATATTTCACATTCTTAGTTACAATAACGCAAAAATACATTTAAAGCACCCTATATTGTGAAAATAAATATTTCTAATAACATGTCTTTTGAGTAATTTTGAGCGTGTTAGGCACCAAAACGCTAAAAAGCATGCAAAACACCCTATATGGGAAAAGAAAAAAAGGGTCTTTTGAGTGTTTTTAAGCAACTTACCTACCAAAACACTAAAACGCATGTAAAACACCCTTCATGGAGAAACACAATAGCATTACAAGATAAAAAAAGCATTATGAGTTTACTTAAGTGTATATATATATATATATATATATATATATATATATATATATATATATATATATATATATATATATATATATATATATATATATATATATATATATATATATATATATAAGAATGCACAAAAAAATACTCTATATGGGAAAACGAAAAGACTTTATGAGAAACATATGATAATAGTGTTTTTGAGCTTCTCAGTTACCAAAACGATAAGACGCATAAATAGCACTCTATATAGAGAAACTGCATAACATTACCAAAAATGTGCATTTTAAATGTATTTCACTTTGCTAGGTAACAAAACGAAAAAATGCAAGCAAAGCATCCAATATTAGGTAAGGAAAAGAGATATATAAAAAAGGGTTTTTGAGTGTTTATGATAACAATTATTGGAAAAAACTCAAAATGAGGAAAAAAATATATAAAAACATTTCTGTTCATTGTCTTGGAGCTACCTCCATACCAAAACGCAAAATATCATGCAAAATATCCTTTATGCAGAAAAAAAAATAACATTAAGAAAACCAAATAAGTTAATTGTTTTTGAGCTTGTTACGTAGTGAAAAGTTAAAATGCATGAAAAGCACACTATATGGTGAAACGAAAAAAACATTACAAGAGAAAATTTTTATGAGTGTTTTTGAAATTCTTACGTATTAAAATGTTTAAAGGTATGAATAGCACTCTATATGGAGGAAGAAGAAAAATACAGCAAATGTGTATTTTCAGTGTTTTTCATATTATAGGTACCAAAACGCCGAAATCTATGCAAGGAAAAGAAATGACATCACCAGAAAAAGTTTCCTGTCAATACTTACTCTTTTTCAGCGCGTTAGGCACCAAAACTCTAAAAAAAAAAAAAATAAAGCATGTAATTCACCAAAAAAAGTGATACAAAACCACATTACGAAAAACGAGTCTTTTGACTGTTTTTAAACTTTTGCGTACAAAAACGCTTAAAGGCATGCAAAACACACTGCATGGAAAAACATAATAACATTTCCAAAAAAGAGTATTTTGAGTGTTTTTCTTTTTTTGTTTGTTACGTAGAAAAACGCCAAAATCCACACAAAGTTCTTTATATGGAAAACTAAAAGATATTACGAGAAACGTATATTATGAGAGTTTTTCACCTTGTTAAGAAGCAAAATCATAAAACTCATGAATAGTACTCTACATAGAGAAACATATGAATATTATCCAAAACGTGTATTTTAAGTGTTTTTTTTTAATATTAATAGGTATCAAAACACCGAAATAGCTTGCAAAGCCCCATATATGGGGAAATGAAATGACATTACAAGATTTGTGTCTTTAAGGGTTTTTGAACGTAGTAGGCACCAAAATGCAAAAAAGCATGAAAATTAATCTATATGTGAATAAAAGATATCACGAAAAACGAGTCTTTTGAGTGTTTTGAACTTATTACGCAAAAAATACACTAAAACGCATGTAAAACACCCTTTATGGAGAAAGATAATAACTTTACAAAAAAAAGAAAATGTTTTAAGTGTTTTTGATCTGGTTACGTAGAAAAACGCCAAAATACAGGCAAAGTACCCTATATGTGGAATCGAAAAGACTTAACGAAAAACGTGTATTATTAATGTTTTGATTTTCTTTGGTACCAAAACGCTAAAAGGCATGAATAGCAGTCTATATGGAGAAACCGGACAACATTACCAAAAAAAGTAAATTTCGAGTGTATTTCTCATTGTTAGGTACAAAAGCGCCAAAATACATGCAAAGCACCCTATATGTGGAAGTGAACGATATATATATATATATATATATATATATATATATATATATATATATATATATATATATATATATATATATATATATATATATATATATATATATATATATATATATATATATATATATATATATATATATATATATATATATATATATATATATATATATATATATATATATATATATATATATATATATATATATATATATATATATATAAATAGAACGCTAAAATGATGGAAAACACTCTATACTGAAATACAAAACAACATTACCATAAACGCGTCCTTTAAATGTTTTTTGAGCTTCTTACGTACAAAAAAAAAAAGGATAAAATGCATGTAAAGTATCCTACATGGAAAACGAAATATAACAAGGAACATGCATTACATGTGTTTTTCAATATCTTAGGTAACAAAACGCTAAAACACGTGAAACAGAACAATCTTGCAAAAAATGTCTGTTTCAACTGTTTTTTAGAATAGTTATGTACCAAAACCCCAAAATGAATGTAAAACACTATATGGGGAAATGAAAGGAGATGACGAGAAATGTGTATTGTGAGTGTTTTTTGGGCTTCTTAAGTACCAAAAGTCTAAGATGCGTCAATACCACTTTATTAGGAGGAACAAAACATTACCAAAAACGTTTTTTTTTTTTTTTCATTCTTACGTATCAAAGCAACGAAATGCATGAAAAGCTCTCTATATGGGGTAACAAGACGATATTTCTTGAAACATGTCTTTTTACTGTTTTTGAGGCTGTTAGGTACCAAAACATCAAAATGAACGGAAAGCAATATTGGACTACAAAAACACTTAACGAAAAGCGTGTCTTTTGAGTGTTTTTCAGTTTCTTTCATAGCAAAACACTAAAATGTTCTTTCTGCAGAAACAGATTAACATTACCAATAGTATGCATTTCGAGTGTTTTTGAGCTTGGGTAGAGAAACAGGAAAATATATGCAAAGTACCTTAATTGGTGAAAAAAAAGCAATATTACCGGAAACGTGGATTATATGAGTTTTTGACATTCTCAGGTAACAAAATGCTAAAATGCGTGAATGGCACTCCATATGTAGAAACTGATCAAAATTACCAAAAACGTATTTTGAGTTTTTTTTTTACAATGATAGGTACCAAAACGCCAAAATGCATACAATGCATATCACATGAGGAAACGAAAGGACATAACCAGAAAGGTGCTTTTTCAGTGTTTTTAGTGTTTTAAGCACCAAAACGCCAAAATCCATAGAATGTATCCGTATTGGGATATAAAACAGCAATACGAAAAATATGACTTGAGTGTTTCGTGTTTTTTTTTTTTTTTAAGGTTCTTATGCATTACGTTATGCATTACGCTTAAAAAAAAAAAAAAAAAAAAACATGCGATTTTTTTTTATTGAGAAACAAAATAACATTACAAAAAAACGTGTATTTTCAATATTTTGAGTATGTTAGGCAAAAGAAAATTAATTGAAAGTTAAAAAAATTCATTTAAATTCATTAAAAAAAATGAAACGATATTAGAAGAAACGTGTATTATCAGTGTCTCTTAGTTTCTTAAGTTCCAAAACACTTAAACGCGTGAATACCACTTTTTTTTTAATGAAAAAAAAGAAAAACAGCATTACCAAAAATGTCTGTTTTGATATCTTTTTCCATTGTTAGGTACCAAAAGGCCAAAATACATGCAAAATACCCTATATGGGGAAAGGAAAGGACATTACGAGAAATGTGTATTATGAGTGATTTTCAGATTCTTAGGTACCAACTCTAAAACGCGTGAATAGCGCTCTGTGTGGAGAAACAGAACATTACTAAAAACGTTTACTTTAAGTGTTTTTCACTTTGTTAGGCTCCAAAACGTCAAAATGCATGCAAGGAACTCTATATGGTGAAACGAAATATGACAAGAGTCATGTCGTTTGTGTGTTTTTAGCGTGTTAGGCAGCAAAACGTTAAAAAGCATAAAAACGATCCTATATGGGAACACAAAACTGCTATATAGAATGAACTCTATATAGCACAAAACGCTAAAACACATAAATAACACTCTATATATGAAAACAGAATAAGATTACCAAAACCGTGGATTTTCAGAGTATTTCACAGTGTTAGGTATCAAAACTGCAAAATTAATGCAAGGCACCCTCTACACGAAAAAGAAACGACATTTCCAGAAACGTGTCTTTTGAGTGTGCATGATCGTGTTAGGTACCATCACGCTAAAGAGCAGGTAAAGCAACCTATATGGGAAAACAGAACATTATCAAAAACGTGTATTTTGAGAGTTTTGAGGCTCTTAACTAACGAAACACTAAAACGGACGAAAATACACAGTTCATGCAGAATCACATTAACTTTACCGAAAACGTTTGAGTGTTTTTTGAGATTGATACATACAAAAACGGAAAAATACATGGAAATGAAAGAACATTGCGAGAAACATATATAATATGTGTTTTATAGCTTTTTAGGTCTTGATTTTTTTTTTACATTCTTAGGAACAAAACGCCAAAATGAAGGAAATTACTATCTAAGAAAAAATAAATAAAGACTTTCTCAAAAAAACACGTCTTTAAAGTGTTTAGGCACCAAAACACTAAACAGCATATAAATTTTTTTTTATGGTAAAGCAAAACAACATCACCAAAAACATCTTCTTTCAGTGTTTTCAGCTACGTATCTAACAAATCGCCAAAGCTCATGGTAAAAGAGTTTAATTTCACGAAAAATGTGAGTTTTGAGTATTTTGAGCTTGTTACGTAGAAAAATAATAAAATGCATGCAAAGTTTTCTATATAAGGAAAAGAAAAGACATTACGAGAGTCGTGTATTATAAGAGTTTTTGAGCTACTTAAGTACCATCTTGCTAAAACGCACTAATAGCTCTCTAAATGAAGAAACAAAACATTACCAAACTAGTGTATTTTGAATGTTTTCATTTTACTAGGTATCAAAACGCCAAAATATATGCAGAGCTATCTATATGGTCAAATGAAACGAAATTCCAAAAAAAATGTGTCTTTTGATTGTTTTTTTAGCATGTTAGGCACCAAAACGCTAAAAAGCCTGGAAATCACCCTATTACGAAAAACGCGTCTGTTGAGTATTTTGAACCTTTTGCATACGAAAAAAGGAAAATCCATGGAAAACACCATTTACAAAAGAAACAGAATAACATTACCAAAAAAAAGTTTTTTTTTTTTTTTTGGAGTGCTTCTGAGCTTCTTATGTAGAAGATCGAGAAAATGCATGCTAAGTGCGTTTAATTGGGAGTCGAAAAGACATTACGAGTAACGTTTATAATGATTGTTTTTTAAGCTTCTTAGATCCCAAAACGCAAAAACAAATTAATACCACTCTATATGGAAAAACAGAACAACATAAAAAAAAATCTGTTCCGAGTGTTTTCATATTGTTAAAAGCGTTTTTGAGCTTCTTAGTTACCAAATTGTGAAAAGGCGCTGAAAGCACTGTATATAGAGGAACAGTACAATATTACTATAAAGTGTATTTTTTTTTTTTAACATTGCTGGGTACCAAAACGCCATAATGTATTCAAATGCACTTATACATGTATGGAGAATTGTTTTTCACACTGCTAGACACCAAAACGCTAAAATGAATGGAAAGCAACCTATTTGTGGAATGGAAACGACAAGTCTTTTGTTTTTTTCTGAGAGTGTTACCCATCAAAATGCTAAAAATCACGGAATGCACTTTATATGGAAAACGAAACATTACCAAAAAACGTTTCTTTTTAGCTTTTTTGAGCTACTTACGTATCAAAACGAGATTTCTAGAAACGTGCCTTATGCTTATGAATATGCTAGTCAAAAAAAAACTCTAGAAAAGTATGGAAAGCACCCTATATGGGAAAACCAAACAACATTAGCAAAAAACGTCTCTTTTTAGCATTTTTGAGCTTCTTGCGTATCAAAACACTAAAATGCATGGAAAACACCTTTTACGGAGAAATAGAATAACTTTACCAGAAACAAGTATTTTCAGTGTTTTTTTAGTTTTTTTTTTTTACGTAGAAAAAGACAAAATGTTTGCAAAGTATCATATAAGGGGAAACGAAAAGACATTACGAGGAAAGTGTATTTTAGTGTTTTTAACTTGTTACGTAAGAAGAATTTATATTCCAACACTATAATACGTATGGAAAACGCCATTTATTGAAAAAACACAATGACTACGAAAATCGTGTTTTTAACTTATTACGTAAGAAAACAGGGTTATTAAGCTATTTAGGTACCAAAACAATAATACGTATGGAAAACGCCATTTATTGAAAGCATTGACTACGAAAATCGTGTATTTTACGTGTTTTTAAGCCAAATTGCATGGAAAGTACCTCATTTAGAGAAACAAAAAAGCATTATGAGAAACGTGTATCATGAGTGTTTTTGACCTTATGTAACAAAACGCTGAAACGCGTGAATTGCAATCTATATGGAGAAACAGAAATTTGTTTTTGAGTGTTTTTTTTTTTTTCACCTTTTTAAATAACAAAACGCCAAAATGCACGTAAAGTACCCACTAATGAAAAATGAAAAGACAGGAATATATCTTTAGGAATATGTGTTTATGAGATTGTTAGGCACCAAAACGTTGAAATACATAGAAAGCTCCCAATACGGGAAAAAAAAAAAATCAGTGTTACCAAAAACGTGTCTTATGAGAGTTTTTCAGCTACATAAAGTACCAAAACGGTAAAACGTATGCAAAACGCATTTTTTTTTTTTTTGAAGAAACAGAATAACATTACTAAAATCAAATATTTTGAGTATTTTTTAGCTTATTACGTAGAAAACGTCAAAATGAATGAAAAGCACCCTATATGAAGAAATGAAAAAAACACTACGAGGAACGTGTATTATGAGTGTTTTGAGCTTCTTAGGTCCCCCCCCCAAAAAAAGCATGAATAGCACTCTATACGGAAAAACAGAACAATATTACTAAAAAGAGTATTTTGAAGGTATTTCACACACAAAAATCCATAAAAAAAAAAAAAAAACATTCAATATGGGGAAAGGAAACATTTCCAGAAACGTGTGTTTTGAGTAGTGATGTGCGTATTAGTTAATAAAACACTTAAAAGCAAAAAAATCACCGTCTATAGGAACACAAGACAACATCACCAAAATTGTGTCTTTTGACCTATTTCCAAAATGCTTAAAAAATCCAAAACGCCCTTTATGGAGAAATACAAGAGCATTACGAGAAACAAGCATTTTTCTTTTTTTTTCTTTTTTTTTATCTTTGTCGTAAAAAATGCCAAAATCCAAGGGGAGTAATCTATACGGGGAAACGAAGGAACATTACGATAAGCGTGTATTATAAGAGTTTTTGAGCTTCTTAGGTATCATAATGCTAAAACGCATGAATAGCACTCTATATAGAGAAACATAATAATATTACCAAAAATGTGTATGTGTTAGGCATGGGTAAAGGAAACGAGATTTCTAAAAATATATCTTTTATGAGTTTATGAGCGTGTTAGGCACCAAAACGCTAAAAAAATATGGAAACCATCGTATATGGGAATGCAAAATAATATTACAAAAAACGTGTCTTTTGAGTGTTTTCAGCTACTTAGGTACCAAAACGCTAAAAAAAAATATAAAACATGAAAACACTCTTTTATTACCAAAAAACAAATATTGTGAGTGTTTTTCAGTTTATTACCTACATAAACGCCAACATATATGGAAAGTACTTTATATGAGGAAATGAAAAGACATTACTAGAAATGATTGCTATAAGAATTTTTTAGATTCTTAGGTACCACAATGGAAAAACGTATGAATAGTACTCTATATGGAAAAAGAGAAAATATTACGAAAAAAGTTTATTTTCACACTGTTAGGTACCCAGTCGCCAAAATGTACGCAAAACATTTGTATATGAGGAAAGGAAAAGATATTTCCCGAAACATGTTTCTGAAGTGTTTATGAGCGGGCTAGGCACAAATTAATAGAGCATGGGAAGCACCCTATATAGGAAAACAAAGCAACATTACCAAAAACCTATCTTTTCATTTTTTTTTTTTTTTTGAGCTACATAAGTACCAAAACGCTGAAACGCTTCCAGAAAAATTCTTCATGGAAAAACAGTATAACTTTCCCAAAAACGAGTATTTTGAATGTTTTTAGCTTGTTATGTAGAACAATGCAGAACTGCACGCAAAGTACTCTGTGTGGGGAAACAAAAGGACATTACGAGAAAAGTGTTTTACATGAGATTTTACATTTCTACGTACCATAATACTAAAATGCATGACAAGCACTCTATATGCAGAAACAACAATATTACAAAAAAAGGTGTTTTTTTCACATTATCAGATACTAAAACGCCAAAATGCGTGAAACAAACGACTTTATCAGAAATGTGTCTTTTGAGTATTTATCACCGTGTCATTTTGCCCAAAATGTCTGTCAGCTGCAGGTTGAGGTTTCCTGTTAACCAAAATAAATGAATAAAAGGAAAAGGAAATAAATAAATATAAATAAATATAGAAAATAAAGTAATATAAAGGTAAATGAGTAAATAGACTAAAATAAATAAATAAATAAAAAAACGATGCCGGTGCCGATAACGATGCGATTTTCACGATAACGAAGCGGATTTCACGATAACGATGCAGTTTTCACGATAACGATGCAATTTTCAATAAGACGCAGGAATCAATTTAAACGAAGCGAGTTTCATAATAACGATGCGGTTTTCACGATAACGAAGCAATTTTCAATAAGACGCAGGAATCAATTTAAACGAAGCGAGTTTCATAATAACGATGCGGTTTTCACGATAACGAAGCAATTTTCACGATAACGACGCGGGAATCACATTAAACGAAGCGAGTTTCACGATAACGATGCGATTTTCACGATAACGAAGCGAGTTTCACGATAACGACGCGGGAATCACATTAAACGAAGCGAATTTCACGATGACGACGCAGGAATTACATTAAACGAAGCGAGTTTTACGATGACGACGCGGGAATCGCATTAAACGAAGCGAGTTTTCACGAAGTGTGGGGACAGTGGCGCTGCAACCCTCCAGCCCCTCACACTGAACAAGAGGTCATCAGAAAGACAATTTTGACAAACTCACCAGTCACTGCCATGGAAGGCGCACTCTTCTCCCCAAAAGAGGTCCCTCGCATGGCAGTGTCTGGGGCATGATGGAGGCCAATTTACTCCTTTGTAGTTAGGTCCTAAACGCTAATTTTGATGAACTACTACACACAATTCACCAGACACTGTCACGGAAGGAGGAGCCCGTATCTCCCCATCAGGGCCCCAGTGGTGACAGTATCTGGTGGTTGGTGCGTAGTGTTAACGATGGCCTGTTGTTGGGTGTGAGGGGCTGGAAGTGGACGATCATATCTTAATAAGGAGGTAAAGAAGGAGCGGAACTTGCTGCCCGATCCCCGCCCTGGGCCCCGGGTGGAACCAGACAGCCACCCTCCCCTCCAGTACGCTCCCCCTGTCCTCCACGGGCCGGAACGAATTTTGGATGGTAAGTTTCCGAATCGAGATTGAAATTTGCGATTAATATTAAATCGTCGTCAGTACATGAGAAGTGGT